>NC_089789.1:27343605-27418605 GCF_040412425.1 Macrobrachium rosenbergii
TGTGTGTGTGTGTGTGTGTGTGTGTGTGTGTAAATAAAGAGAATAGAATGTTTATCAGCTACAATTTTTTTAATCATTAAACATTGAGGTGTTAGTTAACAAGAGTTTTTTTTGTAATTTTTGTTATCAGATTTTCAAAAAAGAAAGAACAATGTTCTTCAGTCTTAAGCTTGTGAATATTAAGGAAAATAACTGTGTGAAGAAATGACAGACATCCGACATTGAAGTAAAAACTGCTAAAATACTCAGTAGTGCTCCATGTAAAATGAGGAATATCTGCAATGTATGTGTACACACAAAACACACGTTATATATATATATATATACTGTATATATATATATATATATATATATATATATATATATATATATATATATATATATATATATATTTAAATATATATACTTATATAAATATAATGAACATGTTTTAACCGAAAAAAATATGCTAACAGCGCTGTGGATTAATGATCCCTAGATGTGCTCTACCATCGATTAGCTTTGTGTTTCTTGTAAGGCCACAAACAGAAAGATGGTAAAAAAAAAAAAAAAAAGTTGGAAAGCTGAAAGCCATTTTTCAGGCACAACAAACTTTCCTGCGGAACACGAACACTCGATCAATTTCAGCCGCTGACACTACGTCAGTGTTGGCTGTTGTGGGCCGAGAGATGGAAAGATCATTAGGACGCTTCGAAATTACTCCTTCCCTGCTATTGGACAACCGATGCACCACCCTCATACGGAGATAATAATAATAATAATAATAATAATAATAATAATAATAATAATAATAATAACACTCTCATCCACCACAATATATACTATAAACAACTGCAACAATTTTGATCGAATAACACAAAGTAGTAGTCCCCATAGGGGGGTATCGCCGTCAGTGCACCTCACATGGTACACTGTAGGCATTACTTTAAGGGTCTTTGAAACGTCCCTTCGGCCCCTAGCTGCAGCCTCTTTTATTCTTTTACCTGTACCTGCGTTCATATTCTCTTTCTTCCATCTGACTTTCCACTCTCCCCTAATAACTGTTTCACAGTGCAACTGCGAGGTTTTCCACCTGTCACGCCATTCAGACCTTCTTAATGTCAGTTTCGCTTTCAGCACTGAATGACCTCATAGGTCCCAACGCTTGGCCTTTGGCCTAAATTTTATATTCTATTCCACAAAGCAGTAGCGCCCATTACAATAATAGTAATATATTTATTTATTTCAGTCCAGCAAAAACAGAGAGAGGATCGTTTCCAAAATATAAAGTTCTCGTTCATCTTCAGTCATGAGATTTCGCTTTGGTAAGCCGATGATGACGACGATGATTCAATTACTGCTGGTGCTATTATACAAAGTACAATTTCTGCTAAATGTTAGAAAAACGACTTCGAATATATCTTTGCAAATCCATAAACTCCCCATTGTTTCCCTCAGTGGCGATTAATTTCTGAAAAGAACAACCACTTCCAAACACTCTTTAATGCGTTTGACGAACGTTGATACCGAGAGACGGGGAAAGAAAACAAATAAGATTCCTTAAAAAATCCACCACATTCGCCGGCGACATTTGTTATCTCTGTGACACAGGCATCTAATCTGTTCGCTTCGCGGACACAGATTAATTGTCAACCCGAGGAGCATTAACATCAAACACTGGGGAGAAGAAAAAAAATATTGAGTTCACCCACCGTACACGAAACTCATTACGTGAATGACAATCTGACACTTCACAAGGCTGCAGAATACGCGCTGTAACAACACTATACAGTAGATTATCAAGTCGGAATCGTGGAGCTACCTATTATTATTATTATTATTATTATTATTATTATTATTATTACAGTAGATGAAACTTACTCACATGGAACAAGCACACCAAAGGGACCACTGACTTGAAATTCAAGCTTCCAAAGAATGTTGGTTTCAACCTCCCACCGCAGACCCCACACTACAGCAGTAACTGATCATGAGACAGAGCCAGTGATTTTTCAGAGCCCTGGGGGAGGCGCGGACCCACGACATCCGAGACTAACCACTATACCAGAGGACCATACGAGTTTCCCCTGCTATAACCAGCAAATCCTTGAGAATCAAATTCATCTAACGTTTTGAAATATTTTTCTGTAGAATTTGATGATTTTGTGTATAATTTCTGCTCTCTCTCTCTCTCTCTCTCTCTCTCTCTCTCTCTCTCTCTCTCTCTCAAATAAACAAATAAAAAAATCATAAAAATGGAATTGTTTCGTGTCGTGTCCAGCCTGCAGCATTAATTCTGATTAACTCTCTTCATCAACGACACATGTAGTGAACAAATACAAGAAGGTAATCAATGATTTATATCAAATACATTAATTATCCACACGCGATACAACACCATTACAATGGATAAAAAATTATTGTTCAACAGATATTCTTTATACATACACACACACAATAAATAAATAAATATATATATATATATATATATATATATATATATATATATATATATAATGTATACATATACATATATATACATATATAATATATATATATATATATATATACAAAATAAAATATATATCATATATTATATTTTTAACTGGGTTTATATATATATATATATATACACAGAAAAAAAAATATATGTGTACATACACATACATATATTTATATACTGTATATATATACAGATATAAGAAAATTAACATTATATCAACTCATTACAAAAAAACACCGATTATCGTATAAATTAACTGGTTTCAAAACCACACGACAAAAAATATACGAACATTAATGGTCTTTTACTATTTATTACAAAACCAGAAAGAAAATAAAAACCAACAGATAAGTGCTATGAAAATGAGACAAAACCTCTTCGAATGACAAATTGAACTGAATATAGAATTTAAGCCAAAGGCCAAGACCTATGAGGTCATTCAGCGCTGAAACGGAAACTGACAGTCAAAAGTTTGAGAGGTGTAACAGGAGGAAAACCTCTCAGTTGCACTATTTGTCAATTGTTACGAGAGGGTGGAAAGCAAGAGGGAAGAAAGGGAATATGAGAGGAGGTACAGTGAAATGATCAAACCGGCTACGAGACGATTCCTAAGGATAAAAATTGCAGAAGAAAGCAAAGACGTGCATTCATAACGCATAATTCAATAGTATATAACATATAATAATATTTATAACAACATATACAATATGCATAATACATAATTCAAGAAAAAAGTGATATGGAAATCGGCAAACGGAAAGAGGAAGACAACAAAGCACTGACAATATCAATCAGTCTCTCTCTCTCTCTCTCTCTCTCTCTCTCTCTCTCAACGGACCCGTGCTCGATTCCCCTCGAGCTATCTTATGTCTCTGGTGAATGGATTTTATGAAATTCAGGCTTTCAACACAAGCACTATTGGACACTTTCAGCCATTCAGTGCTCCACACATTGATAAGAGGGAGATGAGTGGCTGGACGGCAAAATAAAGAGATCCCGAAAATACGAGAGATTAAGAATACAACCAGGTTGTTAGTCGACTGTTGCGAGTCGATGCTGTGGATGATACAGAGGAGAGAACACACGAAGGTCTCGACACGGCAATTCTCACTGCACAGGACACAACCATTCCTAAGATATCCATAGCATCTTCTCTCTCTCTCTCTCTCTCTCTCTCTCTCTCTCTCTCTCTCTCTTCTCTCTTTCTCTCTTTAATAAGTACAAAATTGGGTTAAGCATTTCCTCCTGCATCGCAGCACTGCACGTTTCACTTGAATATTTATATTAAACACCGACGAGTAACGCAGACTTGCAGATGAAAGCACAGACACGATACTGATATTGATGCCCTTGGTCCAGAGAGAGGGAGAGGGAGGAGGAGGAGGAGGAGGAGGGAGGAGGAGGGGGAGGAGGAGGAGGAGGAAGTCCTGGATGCGGAGGAGGCTCTAGCAGAGGACATCATCATCCATCTTTGGCGGACTGTGTTATCAGCGTCCAAGTCATTACACCTTTTGTTGTCAGCGGCCATTTTCTATAAATCGGGTGGTTGGTTCTCGCTGAATATTACTCCGATAACACCAATGGGGTTCGGGGGGGTGGTGAAATGGGGACGGGACGGGAGGGGAGAGCAAGATATCTTGAACCCTGAAACCTGGTCCCTTTCTGAATATCAGAACGCTAGTCCCTTTTAGAACCTTCTTTCCCCTCCTCCTCCTCCTCCTCCTCCTCCGTCCCGTCCAATCCTCGTCCTCCTCCGTCCTCCCTCCTCCTCCTCCTCCTCCTCCTCCTCCTCCTTCTTCTTCTTCTTCTTCTTCTCCTCCTCCTTCTTAAGAGCAATCCTTCAAACACACTTCGGTACTGATCCTTCATCCAGATATCCCTGGGCTCCTTTTGTTCTGCACGAAGTCTATATTTGGCTTTCCTTCAATTGGTGCATTGTGGCCCGCAGTTTTGCTTTATAATCTCAACTAAGGGGCCAGCAAAGGTGGAACTCGAGCGCTGATGCCAAAGGGGTGAAAGAAAGACCGGCACAAAAAGGATTCGTCTTCTTCCCTCGCTTGCAATTTTTTTTTCCTCCCTGGAATCTCGTCTCTCTGATGCTGTATCAGTGATTCTTTCGGCTGCATATGGAGTAGAAGGAGTTATTGCAAAGCTGGTTTTTCGCTCATCCTTCGCTCGAAGACGCCTTCGAGTTCCCCTCGACATTACTGCTTGGGATAGTCTCACACCCTTCAATAATTACAGCCAATTTACATTCGCAGCTCGAATAACAAAGGATAATACTAATAAGTTAATCTAGGCATTCCTGTGATGATAAAGGGCACTGGTGAAAACAGAAATCGTTTTCAGCACCACCGATATCTGTCCATCTCTAAATTTAGGTTATATATATATAACATTATATTATATATATATATATATATATGTGTATATATATATATATATATATATATATATATATATATATATATATATATATATGTATATATATAACACACAAACAACAAGATATGGTATATAAATATATATATATATATATAATTTAGAGATGGACAGATATTGGTGGTACCAGGAATTAAATTAATTTAAAATATATATATATATATATATATATATATATATCACACACAAACAACAAGACTGTAATTTTGCTGGAGACCTACACAAGCAAGCGACCAGGAATTAAATTAATTTAACGTCTAGAAGACCAAAACTTTTAAAAATTAACAAACAGTCACTGCTAGGTTTATCAAAGATACCTTAACGAAGGTTTATACTTAATATTTGCTGGATCACTTGACGCTTCAGCATGTCATGAAAATTAAATTCATTTGTATAACTCTAAATCTGATAATCACTGACGGTTACAAACATGGCTAAGAAAACAAATACCACCGGGAACAGCATTTATTCCCCATACACTGAAACATGGCAAAATTAAATCAATAGTAACTAATGCGAATATATACAACTCCAAGAAACGCGCAAAAATTTATTCTTCAACACAAACAGAAATTTGATCGTTTTATCTTTTCAGCAGTTCATATCTATGAACATTCCTGTCCCTGATAGAGGTTAAAAATTAAACATTCCCGAAAGATCAGCCTTGTCATTCTAAACGCTGATAAACACAAGGTCATTTTTCGAGCAATCCAGTGACTGCTGACCTGAAGAAGAAAGGTTCAGACCTGAAGAAGAAATGTTCAGACCTGAAGAAGAAATGTTCAGACCTGAAGAAGAAAGGTTCAGACCTGAAGAAGAAATGTTCAGACCTGAAGACGAAATGTTCAGACCTGAAGACGAAATGTTCAGACCTGAAGAAGAAATGTTCAGAGTAGCCCTCAATTAAATTGGATAGCTTTAAAACGATCAAGGAATCCCTTACACACTCAAGATGGAAATATTAAGATGAGGGGCAGTATATAGTTTTCCAAGATGCTTTGGGTTCCACGGCTACTTTGGAAATCCAGACATCAAGTCTTTCCCATCTTTTCACCCTCTTCCGCACCATAGCAGACAAGGGGAGGAGAGCGATATCTATTTGATGTTTACTACGAGCCTGAAGATATTCTCAAAAATCTATATAAAATGAGATGTTAATTAAGAACGACACGTACTCAGGAAATAGACATTAGGTCTCAGTGCCAGTTAGTTGATGTCATATTTGAAGATTTCTGCAATGTCCTTTTTAGTTTTCCGTAAAAGATAACTATTGAGATGGCTAGTTGTCTGTCCGTCCGCACTTTTTCTGTCCGCCCTCAGATCTTAAAAACTACTGAGGCTAGAGGGCTGCAAATTGGTATGCTGATCATCCACCCTCCAATCATCAAACATACCAAATTGCAAAGCCTCTAGCCCTCAATAGTTTTTATTTTATTTAAGGTTAAAGCTTACCGTGCGTCTGGCAAAGCTATCATGCTACCACCGTGGCTGAAGTTTTGGCCGCGGCTGAAAGTTTCATTGGCCGCGGCTGAAAGTTTCATGGGCAGTGACTGAGAGTTTCATACAGCATTATACGCTGTACAGAAAACTCGATTGCGCCGAAGAAACTTCGGCACATGTTTTACTTGTTTTATAATAGTCCTCGATAATGTGGAAGGATTTTTTTCATTCGTCTTGTAAAACTTTTACTAAGAATGTGGAGAAGTGGTCAGGACTCTTCGCGTGCTGCCCCTCGAGCGTGTCACTTTCCTTCACAGTCCTTGCCTCTGAACTCTGAACTCGGAGGTCATTGTCATGAAGGCCAAAGAACGTCATTGGATCCTCTGCTTTATACCTCAGATTTGGAGTCGAATATAATAACGAGTATTGTGCCGTTACACATTCACAAATTCCCTTCATTTATGTGATTAAGACAATTACTTTGTGAGGACTAACAACTAATTTAACTATTATCTTACGTTTTAAGTGTTTATCTTTAGAGAATGAGGTCTTATTTTAGATATTCTCAACCGCCCCGTCTATTGGGCGTTTGCTTTCAGATTCATTAATATATTTAATGAGTCATTTTGTGATTTCTCGCATTTTAGCGGGTATTCTAACTGCAACGATCCCAAGATGTTCATGTTCCCCCTAGAAAAAAAAATCGGTGATATCTCAGAATTATGTTATTTTGTTCCGTTGGGACGGTTTTTATATCTGCAGCAGAATTACTCCTGAGATTCATTAACTGTTGATGTTACTGCTCTTCCCAATCTATAACGACAAAAATTACTTGTTAATCGATTCGATTGTTATTATTATTATTATTATTATTATTATTATTATTATTAATCAGAAGATGAAACCTATTCATATGTAACAAGCCCACCACAAGGGTCATTGACTTGAAATGAGGGTAATGCTGCAGAAGAGTTGCCCACACATTCTGCTATGTACGATGTAACATTCGTGGGGTTCAGGGGGGACGAAGCCCTCCCTAGCCAGGTCCGGGCACGGTGCCCTAGGATTGACTATAGGTTAAGGGAAGGTTAGGTTATGATGAATCCCTGTAGAAGTATCTTTGATTTGCTTTCAAGGAAGGCGCGACCCGCGGAAACAGTAGGCCTAACGAGCGCATCTCACCTGCAAGTTTTCCCTAAAAGTTGTTGAAAACTGATCATCCTGAGGTCGAGCATCGCAATGAAGAGGGGGAATTCTGTCGAGCGCCATAAACAGTGTCTCAGGTGTTTGGATAACTATCAGGTATCGTTGAGCCGCGATTGGGAATGCCATAAGTAAAAACACTTCAGAAGATATTCTCCTAAACGGAACCAAAGCCCATGTTATATTCACAGCTTAAATAATACACTTGCACATTGCTTGCATAAGCAAAAACCAAAGGAGGCACAAGACCAATCAAATCTAAATAAAAAAAAATGGCGAATGTTTTAGTTGTGCATCAAAGGAAATGTTCTTGTATTAGATCGAGCAAAGGCCTTTCAGCGTTCTTATTTAAGGTGACATACTTGCAAGAAAATACGTACCTCTCCTCTCTCAATATTACCATGAAAAAATTATATCTGAAAAAGGTAAGCTCCTCAAGATTATTAGTGAAGGTCCCATGATTGGTGGAACGTGATAGAGATTCCTTGGATTTAATTGTGCAGAGAACTATGTGTTAACGTGAGGTAGGGACTGAATTCACATACATGAATCGCTTGACATGAACACAAGTTCATATTTGTCAAAGGTACTTTACCTACATATCATTTTCTATGATAAAGATCAACTCCCAAAAGAAAGAGGGGGCTTTCTTTAGGATGGTCTATATGCAAGACAAAATTAATAAACCTTTCTATTGACAAGTTCCACGAAGCATGTATAATATGTGAACATGCTGATATCATGATAAAAGTACAGAAGAAACATAATAGTCTGTGAATCTTTCAAAGCCAACAGTCCACATAAAAACTCCAATGAAAGAAAAACCCTCAACTCGCTTCTCATCAGACTTCTCATTTTGGTAAGGTGAAGCGCTTGACTCATTTGTTTTGGAATGATTTATCAGTAAAAGCAGGCTCAATTCATTATACAACTAACGTGGCCAACTCTGTGGCAGGCTGCTCATAATAGCTGGAATGAAGCAGCGACGTAAATTAAACAGATAGCATACAAGTTACAACACTGAAGTTATGACGCTATGTCCCTGAATTACACGTGGATTTAACACTTAATATCTTCCGCACATGTAAACGCCGAAGAGCGATGAGGTTGTTAAGCCTGCTGGAATAAACCGATTAAACCGATCTGTTTTCCTAATTACTGTCAAGCTTATGAAGCGTCTCTACAGCTGCCACCATGAAGGAAAAGAGAAAGCGGCAGCTCAGATTGAAACATTTCATCTTTTCCACATCCGGGTTTCTGCAATTAATCCCACGTATTCCGAAGAAAAAAATCAAGTAGACGATCTTTCAAATATTTCAACTCGAATTAGGAGAGAGAGAGAGAGAGAGAGAGAGAGAGAGAGAGAGAGAGAGAGAGAGAGAGAGAGAGAGATGAGTGGTTTTTATCTCACCGAGATACCATTGTTCTTAATTAGGATACGATGGTATACGTTTTGACAGTACACAAAAGTCGCATAGATTTTTTTCCCTCTCTCTGTCCATCTCCTCCCACGCCAACTGCAACCCACAATAGTTACCTGACAACCAGGTGCGGAATCCACCGCTTAGTTCGCAAAGCAGTTATCGGGATTTCAAAGAAACGCCCATACCGCTCCTCACGTCACCAATCCATGGATCGAACGCGAGTTTCTCGTTTGCTCGTTTGTTTGGCAAGGGGGCTACCACTGTACCACGAGGCCAAATAGAGAGAGAGAGAGAGAGAGAGAGAGAGAGAGAGAGAGAGAGAGAGAGAGATAAATTCTCCCTCCCACCATCTCCTTGCAACTCAAAGCAACAATAAAGAAGAAAAAGGGAAAGTCCGTTTCATACAAGTCAAAACTGTCCATGGCCAAGAAAGATGAACGGGCACACACACATACATACAAACATATTGACGCACTGAAGGATGGATGGATACACACGGATGCACAGACATAACATCCTGGAACTATTAGCGCCCGTCTTAATACCCTGGACGTAAAATATGTAAATTGGCAACGAGCGCCACTCAACCGCCGTGGCATAGATTTATACACATGAAGTCCGCGTTCGCCGCTCGATCTTCGATCGGCGTATTCCTGTTCCTTTATCATTCTATCGAACTCGTCTAACAATCAATCACACGAATTACATCGACAGAAATCTCAGCAGATGCAGATAATGTGGAAGGATGTGTGGGGGGGGGGAGGACCCATTCCATTCATGCCCATTCGTGGATGTATAGGTGTCAACTTCGGAGTGGGAGATTTGACAAGTTCCATTCCATGTCGGCCATCTTGAGAATTGTAGGGGCACGGGAGTAATGGAGGATGATAATAGTTGGGAAGGAAAACTAGAATACTCTCTTCGACTTGGTAGGAGAGAGAGAGAGAGAGAGAGAGAGAGAGAGAGAGAGAGAGAGGAGAGAGAGAGAGAGAGGAGAGAGAGGTTGGGGTTGGGAGCGAGGGCGTCGAGCAAGAAGAATAGATGAAAAGTACAGGTGAGCGAGTGAGTGGCTGAGACTGAGTTGGTGAGCAAGCTTGAAGGAGAATGGAGATGATCTGGGAAGGAAGGGAAGCTGAGAGAGAGAGAGAGAGAGAGAGAGAGAGAGAGAGAGAGAGAGAGGGTTGGGGGTTGGGAGCGAGTGGCGTCGAGCAAGAAGAATAGATGAAAAGTACAGGTGAGCGAGTGAGTGGCTGAGACTGAGTTGGTGAGCAAGCTTGAAGGAGAATGGAGATGATCTGGGAAGGAAGGGAAGCTGAGAGAGAGAGAGAGAGAGAGAGAGAGAGAGAGAGAGAGAGAGAGAGAGAGAGAGAGAGGAGGGATGGGGGGTAGAGAGGAGGAGGAGGAGGAGGAGGAGGAGGAGGAGGAGGAGGAGGAGGAGGAGGAGGAGGGGAGGGGAGGGGTAGAGGGGAGATGATGAGGGGGGTTGGGGTGGGGAGGGGTGAAAATGATGATAATAGCAAGTCCAAAGGAGTTGTGCCCCTCATGCCGTATCTGTTCAGATGATAGCCTCGGCCACTACAATGAGCGATATAATGACAGGCGCTAGTTACAGGTTCGGCCAGATTTATCTTTAATTTATACGACAATGAGGCACAGTTCCGTTACGGGGGCCCAGAACTCGATCTAATTTATGGGACCATTATGGTAAACATGGCAGCAACTGGAGAGAAGTTCATGATGGCGCCCCGGTGGAACAAATGCTTTTTAAAACACACTGTCGGAATTCATCTTTAAGAGAACCCACTGCACTTTCGTCTATTAACACTAAATGTGAGAGAGAGAGAGAGAGAGAGAGAGAGAGAGAGAGAGAGAGAGAGAGAGAGAGAGAGAGAGAAAGCGTCTATAATAGCAAAGAAACTCCCTCACCAGTGATAACGCAGAATGACAATTGAAATGCTTGCGTTAGTGTTGAATTAAAAGGAAAATTAAAGTAAGCGCTATAATAGACATGCCATATTCGAACTCTGCATTTTCAGTTACGAGAAATTCCTTTTTACTGAAATTCCATTTCTGTTTTCGTTCTCAGTGAACTATGAGCTATGACATAAAACATTACAAAGAAAACACCCAAAATGGTTCCTGATAAATCGTGATGAATTCTATAGATATTAGGTCGATTCTTAAATAAAAAAAACTATCTGATAATGGCGAATGACGCGACTAGACAGTTATTTTCTTTTTAGCCATTACATTGGCAAATATACAAGTTTCAATCGTGTATGAGAGAGAGTGAGTGAGTTGCCCCAATTTGGTCCTTCCCTTTTAATGGCACACGTTTTGACGAAGTAATATCTCTCTCTCTCTCTCTCTCTCTCTCTCTCTCTCTCATATATATATATACAGCCTATATATATATATATATATATAGCCAGCTGCGACCCACAACGTCCGCTAACAAGGTACTAATTCACTACTTAGGTCACCAGAAGCACACTTGATTTTGGGTGACGCGCCCTTATCACCCTTCCTCCACGGGTTGGAGAATCGAACGCCGTCCCATTAAATAAAAGGTTGAGCGCGCTTACCTCTGCGCCACGTGTAAAAGAGAGAGAGAGAGAGAGAGAGAGAGAGAGAGAGAGAGAGAGAGAGAGAGAGAGAGAGAAAATCCACCAAGTATCACTCTTGGATTATCGCACTGCCTTCCCCCTTCCTCTGGTGTATGAAAGAGAGGAGAGGGGAGAGGGAGAGGGGAAGGGGAGGTGAGGGGATGGGGGGAGGGGGAAGGGGAGGGGAGGGAATGGGAAGGGGAGGGGGAGGGGGAGACCGGAGGCCAGGAGGGACGAGGTCGGGAAAAGATGAGAAATGGAGAAGATCCCGAACCTCGCCTAAAAGGTTATAGGTAAATGCCGATGAGTTATAGCCCCCGGTGGCTTCCGACGACGACAATGAGTAGTTAAGGCAGTTCGCCTTCCGTCGCCGGTAGCAATTACGATATTTGAGATCGTTAAGTGATTACGGAACCATTAGGAATCCTTCGTGTTTAAGCGCCGGCGACAGCAGCGAGCTGTAAGGCGCGGAGGACGACTTCCGCGGACGCGAAATCGTCTAGATTTTCTGGAGGCTCATCAAACCAGTCTACAGGTCGGAGATGAATCGCATCCGGGGACGTATCAAGACGCTGCTTTTGTTTATGCCGTAAGAATCGGCTGTCTATCGCCGACCAGACAGTCTGTGCTCCGAACGCTGAATCCGGGACTCGGTGCTATCCATCATCGACGATGATGATAGCATTCCCGCTCAATGGGCCCATAAAGCAGCCTAATGCCACCCGATGCGGGCCCTAATTACCCCCCTTTTATGCTCCCGAGGCGCATCACTTTGGCAGACCTAAGACTGAGTCAGGAGTAGAGGGGGGTTAAGGGGGGCGGGAAGGGATGTTGTTTGAAGCTGAGAGATGGCACAAGAGAAGGACGACGACCAGAAGGGAGCTAAGAGCCTGGCAGATACCACTGGAGGAGGAGGAGGAGGAGGAGGAGGAGGGAGGAGATTCTGGGAAGGGAAGGTGGCATATGAAAAATGGAGGAGATGATGATGGTACAGGAACCTATTGAACCAATCACAGGGCTGGGGGAGGATGCGGAGGGACGCCCTTGTTTGGGTGCATGTGTGTGAGAGAGAGAGAGAGAGAGAGAGAGAGAGAGAGAGAGAGAGAGAGAGAGTCCAGACCAATTGCTCTAAAAGTTCATGACAGAGATGTCAAACAATAAGTTCATGACAGATATCAAACAATAAGTAATAAAAATGGCTACTAAGTTATTCTGGTGATGACAGCAGGCCAAGAGTGTCCGTAACATCCTTACTACATTAAAATCGTTTTTCTCGAAATTCATAAACAAGATTTAACATAAACGGTTTCAACACATACGAAGCTTCCAATCTTCAAGTTCGCCATAGCCCCTAAAGGTATGTAGTACAGTGTGTTTCAACACGATTTGGAGAAGGACAATGAGATTTCAAAATAGACCAATTTACTTTGATTTACAAGAATCGAGGGGCTTTTCTGTACGGCGTATAATGCTGTATGAAACTCTCAGCCACGGCCCGGTGGTGGCCTGTGTTGTTGGTAGCCTATATCGGTGCCAGTCGCACGATCATGGCTACCTTTAACCTTAAACAAAATAAAAACTACTGAGTTTAGAGGGCTGCAATTTGGAATGTTTGATGATTGGAGGGTGGATGATCAACATACCAATTTGCAGCCCTCTAGCCTCTGTAGTTTTTAAGATCAGAGGACGGACAGACAAACAGCCATCTCAATAAGTTTCTTTTACAGAAAACTAAAAATCGAGAAAATAACGTACACTTAAGAGACTCTGTTTTCCATCTTTACAGTCTTGAGACTTTTGAGACATTTGTTCTCTTTTGTTTTCGTTAAGACGTTCGAAATACTGGTATCCTGCGGGTCATTATTTATTGTTTTTATTATTAAAATAGTTTAACCTGACCACTGAGCGGACTATCATCTCTCACAGGGCTGGCCCGAAGGATTTGAATGAAATGCCAGGTCCAGGCCAGAGCACTGCAGTGCCGGTCATCGAATATAAAATTCTGAATCAATTGCTCACTGCGTGGTTTAACCAAGCTTCCCCGGCCTTCCATTGTCAGATCATGGCTACACACGAGCATGAAACATCTTCAATTACTTTCGGCAAAATTTAGTAAAGGGTTACACTCGTTTTTACGAAAGTGCACTCTCTCTCTCTCTCTCTCTCTCTCTCATGGGCGTTTTGTATATCATGGAAATAAGCTTTCTGCCAACATTCTGTTGCAAACAGAAAGAAAAGCCATTATCTTTGACCTAACATTTCTGAAAAGCATTCTATTTGACATTTGAAGAAAATTCCATTACTTATGACCTCCACCATAGTGCCTTTGACCCCTCATCACTCTTTGCTGCGCTTGTCTTGTGATTGCATTAGCATGGAAAGAGTTATTTTTCGCCTGATAACCTTCAATATGCCCTGCTTTAGATTCTGTAGAATAGATCACTTTCTTTTTCTCTTGTGGTTCTGCATTAGCATGGAAACAGAACTTTCGTTAGTTTTCTGTAAAATAAAGCAGAACTGTGGCTTTTCTTGGAATAAACAGAACTGCCAGAACTTCGTGGCTCAGGAATAAAAATAGTTTTCTGTAAAGAACAAAACAGAACTTTCGTGTCTTCAGTTTTGTAGAATAAACAGAACTCTTCGTGGCCAGCTTGTAAGAATAAACAGAACTTTCAGCTTTCTGTAGGAATAAACAGAACTTTCTGTTTTCTGTAGGAATAAACAGAACTTTCATTTTCTGTAGCTCTGTTTTCTGTAAGAATAAACAGAAACTTTTCGTGGCTCACTTTCTGTAGAATAAACAGAACTTAGTTTTCTGTAAATAAACAGAACTTTCCGTTTTCAGGAATAAACAGAACTTCGTGGCTCTAGTTTTCTGTAAGAATAAACAGAACCTTTCGTGGCTCAGTTTTCGTAAGAATAAAACAGAACTTTCGTGGCTCAGTTTTCTGTAAGAATAAACAGAACTTTCGTGGCTCAGTTTTCTGTAGGAATAAACAGAACTTTCGTGGCTCAGTTTTCTGTAAGAATAAACAGAACTTTCGTGGCTCAGTTTTCTGTAGGAATAAACAGAACTTTCGTGGCTCAGTTTTCTGTAGGAATAAACAGAAATTTCGTGGCTCAGTTTTCTGTAAGAATAAACAGAACTTTCGTGGCTCAGTTATTTCATTTCCAAAAGGAATACTTCCAAGGCTACATCATATAAAAACAACAGACCAGCAAATCTTAAACCTTACATCACAGCAGTTCATCTTAAAAACAAAATAGGGTTACTATCTAAATGCTTCAAGATAAAACATTTAACCGACGATACAATCCCAGGTACGACAAATCTAAGAAATTACACCTGACAAAAAAAAAAAAACGCATTTCTTTTGTCTCCCAAGAAGAATTTGCCATTAACCTTTGACTTGCAACAGCAGCAAGAGACAAAAAATACGGAGAGAAAGCTTAAAGGCCTCAATAGGCCTATAATCAGTCAGGAGCTGACAATCGAATACTGACATTAACAGTTCGGCTACATACAAATTACACGTAACACAAAAAGGACCCGAGAAAACAATGACCTGTTATTTAACATGAGATAAAAATGGGTAATCGGCAAAGAGGTGAAATATACCTGTCAGGAGAAACTCAAGAACTGCCGGTATGCACTAATGATAGACTCGAATTGCGCACTTGGTTCGTCAGTAGAGAACTTTCAAGAAGTAGGTGAAACAATGGAACAAATACCATTTGAAGTGTGTGTATTAGTGCGTGTACACAGACCATATATTCATACATATACATACATATATTTATATATAAAATTATATGTTTATATATACAGTATGAGTTTTTATCACATCACCGTGATTTATATACAAACATTAAGCTACAAATGTCGTTTAATATACAATTATGCTACTTCGGGAATATCACCGAAGGGGAATTATAAGTGATAAATGGTTAGGTACCTAAGTGGCTCTGAACACTCGACAGTTATATATATATATATATATATATATATATATATATATATATAGAGAGAGAGAGAGAGAGAGAGAGAGAGAGAGAGAGAGAGAGAGAGAGAGAGAGAGAGAGAGAGAGAGAGAAAAGTCAATGAAGGATATGTAACAATGCTAGGAAGACAGTTCCAATGTTTAACAGTATAGAGAATTCAAGGCTTCTCTCTCTCTCGTCCTGGGAAATGTGACATCACGACAACTCAAGACAAATAGGACGTTGACGGTCTGTACAACGAATGGCTCGCCCTAATTCCAAAAGCCCCATACCCTAATGAAAATATCGAAAGCGCTATTTTGAAACATAACTTGTGAAAGATTACAAAAAAAAGGGGGGGGTTTATCCACAGATAATAGTCTAAATTCTAATCCAAGTTGTTAGAGAGACTGAGGGCGTACGAACTGGATAATCACATTCGACCTGTGGTCAGACAAACACCCGAAGCGTATGTTAATAATAAAACCGTCTCTTTAAATGTGAGCATTATCAATAGTGCATAAATTGTTCTTCTTCTTGATTTTATCTTTGACTTATCTGCAGTCCTCGCCTGCATTTTACTACAGTATACTGTAGGTGTGCTCTTCTTAGCGTGTCTCAGTTTTGAAATTTGAATGTGCCCAAATTTTGAAAAAACAAAATTATGATGGTTTGAGTACAAGTAATGTGCAAACATTTAAAATACTTTCTGTCCGTTTCCCTATCACAGATACATACATACACACATGTGAACTCTACAATACTCTCTCTAAGATACACCTGCGAAATTACAGTCATTTAAGTGCTGACAGCACTGCCTAGTAAGGAAACTTTCGCCTTAATGTCTTTTTAATTTAATACATAAAGAAAATTTGCAAAAAGGGTTGATATCAAAATATTGAAGTATAAGATCACATCTGACGATGTCTGCAACCACACAATAATTGTTTCTTTCGTTCGTTATCTATTTTAAAAGATGCAATTTATCAACGCACATCAACTACAAACTGATTGATTATGCAAGTTACACGAGAGAGAGAGAGAGAGAGAGAGAGAGAGAGAGAGAGAGAGAATTTCCTTCAGATCGTGGACACGATATCATATCCTTAGATTTTTTCTCTTTTTTTTTCTCATTTTCCAGGACCATTTCTCCTTCATGCTCCGAAGAGACCACGTCCTTAATGTAAATATAATTGGCCCAAGATTACTTTTTCAACAGCTTTATTGCTTGTCAACATCACGACGACGCCTGGACATGAACAAAGATTTCTGAAACTACTTTACTTTATATACAAACGAGCTCCTTTATTAATTTCTATAGTTTTTTTCCGAGCTGCCGAAAAACGGCATATTTCCCCTAGGTCGTCATCCAACACCAAAGACTCCTTCAATTTTTAAAGTATTTTGTAATTGATATAACGGTAGAAATAGTTCTCATGCGCTCTTGAAGACTTTATTTTTTATTTTAATTATAATAATGCATACTAGGGTTAAAACAGCCAGTGCAATGAGTGTCCACTTTAGGAATACTGGTTGTAACTTTATTAAATCACACCACATGCAAAAATTGAATACAATATCTGTCACTGACTTTAAATCTAAAAAAGTTAAGTTATTTTATTTTACGTGGCTAAGACAATTGGGCTTACTTTATTTTACCTAGCAATGGACCTACAGTCATTGTGGAATCCGAACCACATTATAGCGAGAAATGAATTTCTATCACCAGAAATAAATTCCTCTCGGAGAAGCTCTACATCAAAAACGAGAAAACTTTACCAATAAAGTCAGAAACTCAAAAGCTCAGTAAAGCAAACGCCCAAAGGTCTAATTACCCTATTCAACATATATTTAGCAGGAGGGGTCGGGGGTCGGGGGGGGACCAGCATTTATTTTGGCACAATCACGAAGCCATTTTCCTCCCATTTTGGGGGGAGCTCGAGAGAAACAGGACGCACGCCGGCGGGAAGAAACAACAATACTCAATACCAAGCCGATAACTGCAATGGCACTCTTGTGGTTCCCCAAGGGCCCCAGAAGTCAACTGCGATTAACCACTTCGAGCTCCCGCCTGGGCTCAAACCCCGGAAGGCAGGTTGGAGAGGAAAAAACCACTCTTCATTTCCCAGGATGAATATTGATGAGGAGAAGATAACAGTACGGGCTCGGCGAAGATTTTCCTTTGTCTGATAAAGCGATAACACCCGCAGAAGCATCGTTTCCGAAAGGAAGATGAAAAGTGGTGACCAAGCTGTCCAAGACTTTCAGTACCAAACTACTGCATGCAAGTTTCCTGCCATAAATCTCAGTGCCATAAAAATATTCCACAAGCTAAAATTTACTTCTCAATGTGAAATTCTGGTAATTTGATTTCTTAATACAAAGTTCTGGCAATTGCAGCAGGAAATTTCATAAGATGATACACTAGCCTCGGGTTGCAATTTATCCTTCAGATAAATGATAAATCTAATTACCGAAAACTACTTTATGGGCAACGTTAAGCTTCTAAAAAATAGCGAATCTCAAAATCAAACATAGCAGACATACTGAAGATATTCAGTCCTACGAATGACTAAACAGATGAAGATACTTGAAAGAATGAAGGTATGATTTGTTTATAGTAATCTTCTCTTCGCCAAAAGATGGTATTCCTCGGTCTTTCCAATGGTGCTTTCTTAGCTACTGATAACGAAAGAAACTGTTTCTGCCATCGTCTGTTGACCTGGCAGCGTCACCGACGCAAAATATGGGGCGTCTCTTACCTATGCTCAGTACTGTAAGACCAGCCAACCCAGTGTATCTCACGTTACCTCTTTGCGGAGAAGGGCAATAAATCCAGTGTGGATGGAAATTTCTGACGATAGTAAAGACCACATTGGCCCAAGGGAACTCGTAAGTATCGACTTTCTCATCATAATTATGGTAATGAAACAAATTTCATGGCTAAACTCAAATGTAATTCCCAGTGCAAAAGACGGTTTTTCAGAGCGCCGAGAATTATTACCCCAAAAGCGTTCACATCAATAAAGCATTAACTTGAATAATAATAATAATAATAATAATAATAATAATAATAATAATAATAATAATAATAACAATAATAATAATAACGCTGAGAATAATAATAAAGCGCCTTGAGAATAATTAATAATAATAATAATTCATAATAATAAAATAATTTATCTTGAGAATAATATCCAAAAACGTAACCAATAAAGGCGAACTAATAATAATAATAATAATAATAATAATAATAATAATAATAATAATAAAAAACAACAGTGCCGAGAATAATTAATCCAAAAACGTTCACACCAATAAAGGCTAACTTGAATAATAATAAAACATAATAATAATAATAAAATAATAATAAATAATAATAATAATAATAATAATACATAGTAGTAATAACAGTAGTAGTAGTAGTAATCCAATTTATTTGCGTTCCTTCAGGCATTTACTCCAATAATAAGGCTTCTCACTGAAAAATTCCTAGATTGTCAAATAATTCCATTGCTAGTTTTGGTCGGATCTCTTAAAAAATATTTTGACGAGTATTTTTGTTAGAAATACATGCAGATTTACGACGAATCTTTCGACTGATATTATTCTGAGATTATCATCAACACTTCCACTGATATTTTCGGCTCAACATATTTTCAATAATATTTTCGGCTCAACACATTTTCAATTATATTTTCGGCTGAGATAATCACCAATAAATCTACTGACATTTTTGCCCATGTTCATAATTCTTCCCTTTTTATTGCCCAACTGAAGATTACTTATATTTCTTTACCTATATTTTCGCTGGAATGACTTCCTATGAAAGTCGTATGAGAATCTTTATCTATTTACATCCATACGAACTACTTACATAACAAGAGAAAAAGTACTGACAGGTAATGGTCTTACATAACAAGAGAAGGAATACTGATAGGCAATGGTCTTAAATAACAAGAGAAGGAACACTGACAGGCAATGGTTTTACAGAACGAGAGAAGGAATACTATCAAGCAATGGTTTTACATAACGTGAGAAGGAATATAGACAGGTAATGGTCTTACATAACGAGAGAAGGAATACTGACAGGTAATGGTTTTACAGAACGAGAGAACGAATACTATCAAGCATTGGTTTTACATAACGAGAGAACGAATACAGACAGGCAATGGTCTTACATAACGAGAGAAGGTATACTGACATGCAATGGTTTTACAGAACGAGGAGAAGGAATACTATCAAGCAATGGTTTTACATAACGAGAGAAGGAATATACACAGGTAATGGTCTTACATAACAAGAGAAGGAATACTGACAGGTAAATGGTTTTACAGAACGAGAGAATGAATGTCATTTACAATGGTTTTACATAACGAGAGAAGGAATATAGACAGGCAATGGTCTTACAACGAGAAGGAATAATGTTAGGCAATGGTCTGCATAATGAGAGAAGGAATATAGACAGGCAATGGTCTTGCATAACGAGAGAAGGAATATAGACAGGCAATGGTCTTAAATAACGAGAGAAGGAATACTGTTAGGCAATGGTCTTACATAATGAGAGAAGGAATATAGACAGGCAATGATCTTACATAACGAGAGACGGAATATAGACAGGCAATGGTCTTACATAACGAGAGAAGGAATATAGACAGGCAATGGTCTTACTTAACGAGAGAAGGAATCTAGACAGGCAATGGTCTTACATAACGAGAGAAGGAATATAGACAGGCAATGGTCTTACATAACGAGAGAAGGAATACTGACAGGCAAGGGTCTTACAAGACATGAGAAGAAACACTTGACAGGCAATGGTTAAAATTCTACAGAAAATCACCCTAATAAAAATGTAGCTTAGATGCCAATGACACACAAGAAGAAGAAAGCGATAGAAATACTTCAATCAATGGCGAGATAATTTTCCTTCAAATGAAGGCTAATGAGCGCAAAACACGGCCGTGATAACGATGATGGCAATACTAATGATATCTTCTCATAAGCAATTCAACGATGATTGGCTCTGCTCATAAATAACAAATCACGAGCATAAATCACATTAAAGCATCCCAGTTTGAACCGCGTTAAGTACAGCCACAAGCATAATCTTCCAAAATATTCAGGTGGCGAAATGCGAACACGGGAAACGAACGCGATCAACCTACGAACAAATCTCACCAGCTGACGAATTTCAAGGTAGGCTAAACATTTCACCTAATCGAGATACTTCACGATTTTTGTTTAAACTCACATTTTTAGTTTTCTGTAAAAGAAAACTATTGTGCCGGCTTTGTCTGTCCGTCCGCACTTTATACTGTCCCAACTTTTTCAGTCCCTACTTTTTCTGTCTGCCCTCAGATCTTGAAAACTACTGAGGCTAGAGGGCTGCAAATTGGTAAGTTGATCATCCACCCTCCAATCATCAAACATACCAAATTGCAGCCCTCTAGCCTCAGTAGTTTTCATTTTATTCACGGTTAACGTTACCCATAATCGTGCCTTGGCAACGATATAGGATAGGCCACCACGGGACCCTAGTTAAAGTTTCATGGGCCGCGGCTCATTCAGGCATTATACCGAGACCACAGAAAGATAGACCTATTTTCGGTGGCCTTGATTATACGCTGTAAGGGCTGTAGAGAAAACTTTCTTCGGCGCATTTTTTTTTACTTTTTTTTTAATCGACTCCAAACGTGTTCAAGAACTTTTCATCCACACATCTGAAAACTGCCAAATATAAATATATATTTGCACTTATCAACAGTTTGCCAAGGACATTAAAATGAGCTCTCCCGCACTAATTACTGTAACGATATGGATAACAACTTTAATGTCCTTCGTCGAAATATGAGTGTAAAAGCTACGCTAGCGTATGAAATATAGACCTGCAAAAGAAAATGTTTGGACCTTTTAAAACCAAACAGCAATTATCAAACTTGTCATTATGCAAAATATTAGCTGCAGTTACCTTAAAGAGATGTGACAACACGGACAAAAAAAAAAAAAAAAAAATTGCCATAATCACACACACTAACTCTATACGGATACGGATCGAGGGACAAAGATTGTATGAGTGTGTATGCGAGCGTGCACAGCATTTTAGTACAGTGCACCATCTACCTTTTCCTCTTAATTATAACTAAAGTATTTCATATTGCAGTATCTACAGTAAGTCTACTACCCTTATCAAAGAAACTAAGACTCTCTCTCTCTCTCTCTCTCTCTCTCTCTCTCTCTATAGCTCTAGCGAGTTCCTCAATATCACTTCAGCCACTGACTCATCTTCCATACGGATAGTTAACTGACACGGTCTAAGACCATGATTAACTGGAGTCCCCAAAACAGATGAGCTACGGTTGAAATTCAATTCTACAGTTGGGCAATTGGACCGTGAATTCGAGACAACTTTGTAGGCCTATGGTAACGCAAAACATTATGTCATATTTCTTGCCAAGGCCATGAGCTTCAACTTGAGGTTTCAGCAACTTCGAAGCAAACTTAAGGACCACCGTTTCAATGATCAATACGGCAGCCAGTTATATCCGTGGCCTTACGCATAACGCACTCCCACACAGGCACAAAATAAATTCCTAAAACTATGTATTGGCTGGTAAATCGACTGCAAATACTGGAAAAAGCTCATTAAAGCCGAGGTCACCTCACACCAATAAAACTGCAAATCTCACTTTCGAGACTCCTTTTATTGCCGATGGATTAGAAGAAAATAACCTTCTCCCACTTTCTTTCATTTTAAGCGCAAACTCATTAAAATCTGCATATTTTACAGACTGCGGAGTGACTAATTAATAAGGCCCCTAATTTCAGACTGAAAAACTAATTATGAATAATGCAAAATCAAGCCATTAATGATGATGAATTTTGTGGGCTACACAGGAATATCAAAAGGTTTCCCGGCAGGTGATCTCACCTTCTTACACGTGGAGAAAAATGACAAAGTATCAGTCACTGCAGAAGCTCAGTATCGAACTGTGATGAACAGATACATACATACATACGTACATACATATATATGCTGTATATAAATATATTATGTTTGTGTGTGTATATTATATATATATATATATATATATATATATATATATATATATATATATATATATATATATATATATATATATATATAATCAAAGTATTGTATTATTTCTCTAATCTCGTCCCCTCGTTAGTAGAGGAAAAAGAAACGTGGTCTTTAAATTGTCTGTGAACTGGAGACTTTCTCGAACTTGGTGAATACAAACAGATTTTCTGTTAATCAATTTACAGACATTAGTATGGAATTCCTGACTACCAAACATAATCAGTACCTCAACCAACACTCAATTTTTGCTTCGCATGAAAGCCCTTATTGGCTAGTATTCTTCCAATACTTCCCAACAAAGTCCCTTGCATGGAAACTCCTAGCTATATGAATAATAGCAAGTAATCTTGAAAAAAAAAAAAAAAGACATTTCCTGGCCAAGCACTTCTTACTCATAAATAATGGTGACCTATCATTATCTTCTCTAATCAGCGGCAGAATTCTACATAACTACTTATTCATCCCGATTTTTGTGTCATCCTTTCTTTCATGTGGCCTGCAAACAGCTTCTTGCAGAGCCAGTCTCTCTCTCTCTCCCTGCTCTTAGGCCTGCACCATAAAAAGAGGCTTTAACCCCTAACGGCCCCAGTCAAACGATGTCTTATTCTGGCCATTCCAGACATTAAAAGCAAAAGACGAACTTTCAAGTGGGTCAAAAACTTTCGCCTCTGAATGTTCAACCTAGGTTACACATCAATATGGGTGAATGAAATGCTCATGTCAAATAATGTGTTCAGTGTATTAAATGAATAATTTAATGTGTCCAGTGTATTAAATGAATAATTTAGATCTATGAGGCAACTTACATACCAGTCAAACGAAGCCGACTGATCGAGGGCCGAAGAAAAAAAATCCAATAAGTTATAGAGGTTTGAGGGCCGAAGAAAAAAAATCAATAAGTTATAGAGGTTTAAGTCTGTTGAGAAAAATTTATTTACTTTACTCTAAAAAACAATCACTGAAAAAAGGTTGCACGATATTCTCTGCCATTCAAGAACAAAATAAATTGCCTTTCCGATAACATACAGTTTCATGTTTTTTATACCAACTATTGTGGATCAAGCTCAAGGAGAATATGAAAACTGGTTATTTCATAATTCTCTTTGCAGATTTTGCTTATCCGAATATTCCATCAATTAGTCCGCGCAGGTGATTTTTATGTTAAAGAGACTCCTTCTGGTGCCATTTTAAAGCTCGTTTGCTTCGATTTATTACAGAACGCTCAAAAACACACACCAAAAATAATAATAATAATAATAATAATAATAATAATAATAATAATAATAATAATAATAATAATAATAATAATAATAATAATAAGGGTGGCAAAATTACGAGTAGAAGTAAGCCAAAATAAACTAAATCTACACTTTGTTGTGTAAAAAATAAATTCGCCAAAAATAAAGTAACAATTTTTCATTTTTATGCTCCATGCATGTCTTTGATAAACTGTCTTCCCAGTGATATATATTTACTGCTATTAATGGCCGCCACTGCCCATAAATGCACACTGCCCTATTTTTTTTTAAGTACAGGGTACGCTATTAGTATATATCCATAATTAGTTGCATCTATTGCACCGGTTATTGTTTTTTTATAAAACGAGGACTAGACGGTGGTCATTTTTACCTTCAAATAATTTGTACCTACATTTATTAATGTTAGGGAAGTACTGGACTTACACAAGTAATGGACACAGCATACTGAACGTACTGTACTTTAAATGAAGAGCAATTGTATATTAATAACACAAGGGTAAACGAGTATATATAATCACATATCTCACAATCACTTTGCCAATCTATAAATCCACTTTATCATTCCCGAAAGTATCCAAGTAACTCCATCACTGATTCTAACTACCGGATACAATGGACATAGCTGTAAGATCCATATTAAAGCCACCATAATTTAAATATAAAAAATCTTATTCATATTAACCATACATTGCAACGGCAGAAATTATTCACGTTGGTTGAAGTGTCGCCCAACAAGAATAGTCTGCAATATTTTACATGTTCCATGGAACGCGGTATCCAAACGCTGATGCATCAATGCATTTCTTTCCTAATCTTAACAGATAAACAAATATCCTGAAGTTTATCTTGGAAAAGAGTAAAGGGACTGTGCAATGAAATGCATTTAAGAAGGTTGTTCGCTCAAATAAGTAAAAATGATTCAGATGTGGCCCTGAAATATATATTTTGAATTTTGCCAGCAGCAGTCTGCAACACATTGAGAGAGAGAGAGAGAGAGAGAGAGAGAGAGAGAGAGAGAGAGAGAGAGAGAGAGAATGTAAATCTTTTGATCAATAACAGCGGGGACTTGAGGCAATATTCAAAATTGGTTACAGTTCCCAATGAAAACCCGGCGATAAAGCCTGGCCATTAATCATAGGAAAACACACAATAGTATGTACATTTGCCCATGAAAATCCTTTGAGGACGTTGCCTGGGGCAATAAAATTTGAAAACAACAACCGCTTTCCGATGTTGCTATCGAAAAACATCCATTGCCTTTGTTCCGTTCCTCCAGCAGGAGTTTGAGCAACAGCGCCGACTTCATTGCTAAAAAGACTCCCTCAGCCATCGCCCAACCACCTCCACCACCACCACCACCACCATCACCATCTCCAACAGTCGTCAGTGATTGACACACGTTACTGCTTCATTAGCATATCATGACCCCAACAGCAGTGTCAACGAGACCGCTTCCCACACGGCCGTTGCATGCCAATATGGAACTTAATCGCCGGCGAACATAACGATCAATATCGCCTGGGAGCGTGGTCAAGCAGGCGCTCATAAACCAATCATAACCGAAGAGAGCATGGCCAGGGAATCGTAACCCTCACAAATAACCCAAGCGATATCCGTCTTTATTAGCCCCGTCCTAATGACCACATCAGCTCGCATCGCCGCCCGCTCGGAGTTCGCAACACCAATTTTTCCATATAATTGTCCAAAGTGGAGTTCCCGGGGCGAGACTGCCAGACACCCGTTCCTGCTGCACTCCAAAATAACTCCCCATAAACCGTACTATCCACTAACCCCGACATAAACATTATCATATACTCTCTCCCTGCCGTCCCTTCCCATCCCTCCCCTTCCCTCCCCTCCCCCCCAAAATCCCCTTCCCATTCTCCCACCCATTCCGTCAGCGCTTCAGCACCTCCATCGTCTATTCATTTTCATTCCCATTCAAAAATAACCCCTAAAATACTACAGAGTAAAGGCCACTATTCAGGTACACAGACTATTACATATTTTCACTAAAATATCCCACAAGAAATTAATGAAAACAAAAAACTGCCGCTCAAGGTTTGATTCTCTCATATAAAAATTACGTCTATATATATATATATATATATATATATATATATATATATATATATATATATATATATATATATATATATATATATATATATATATATTTTATTATATATATATTTATATGTATGTACGCAAACGTGTGTGTATGAGTGTTTACAAATATAAACTTGAAAGAATTATTCATACTAAAATCTGCTATATATTTTAAAGGGTTGAATTAGTAATACAGTCAGTAGACACGAAAGAATATAACAATTGTACATCACCATTAATACAAAACCTCTATTGTACCTAGAGCTGCACCTAACCCATTCTTTATGGCAGAAATTAAAATTAGAAAGCACCTTCTATTTCCATTTGCATCAAGACAGTTTTTGCACTCAAGGTACCAAAACTGTAGTTTTATGAGCTAAGTATCGCCCTAAAAAGGAAAAAAGTTGAAAAAGCGCTGGAGAACTTTTACCACCCACATGAAGCGCGATTATATATCGCTGTTTCATAACATCAGTGTTTTATATTCGGTAAATGTATTACCTTCTTGATCTAATTAGGAGATTATATATATATATATATATATATATATATATATATATATATATATATATATATATATATACACATATACTATATATATATATATATATGTATATAGTATAATAATATATATATATATATATATATATATATATATATATATATATATATATATATATATATATATATATATAGATCTGAACAAGGTCTTAACTGTAGATGCGAATCAGACTTATTATAAATGATTTTTGCGCTGCCTTCTACTACTGTGGTTAAACATAGGCTATTATATATGAACTGTAACTTAGGTGTCGGAGGCTACCTATTTACCTCATTTAGTTTTTAAGATCCCCCCCCCAAAAAAAAAAACAGCAGTGGGGGATTTTTCGTAAAGGGCTTCAACTAACTTGCCTGCTGTTCCACAAGGCAGTGATCTGGGATTTTCAAAGCAGTGATCTGGGATTTTCAAAGCAGTGATCTAGGATTTCCAAAGCAGTGATTTCAAAGCAGTGATCTAGGATTTTCAAAGCAGTAATCTGGGATTTTCAAAGCAGTGATCTGGGATTTTCAAAGCAGTGATCTGGGATTTTCGAGTAGCATGACTGTTAAGAAAACATAAAAGTACAATATGTATTATTCCAGCTTGCTCCAGATAATAGCTCTCCCCAGACGTAAAAATGTCTTAAGAGAGATCCGTAAAAAATCTCATGAGAGATCTGGAGCAAATTAGTGAGTAATATATTCAGTAGGTTACTAGGCTGATTGTCAGTAAAACTCAGTTTCTTGATTAGCTGATTTCCTACCGTGCTCCTCCTTATTTCTCATTGTTTCTAAAATGGCAGTGCTTGCGATTACCTACAGCTTCAAGTTTTCATTTTCAAACACTTTAAAAATACCAGAAATTAAGGTGTAATTCATAAAGGCTTCCACGAATCTCCCAAGATATAGATTTATTGCTGATGATTTCAATGCACCCGTTCAGGTAATTATTACTTAGACCATCGACAAAAAGCAGTATACATGTATTAAAAAAAATGAATTGGCAGTGCCATTCGCCTCTTAAAAATGAGTCCGCGACCCAGGCACCAGTTAACCTTGGGCCTACGTTCCAGCCCTTCGACTAATCGGGTTTTGTTACTTCGCTTTCCCGGGCTTTGTGGATGGAGTAAGTGTCAGCTAATCACCTTGCAAAACACCAACGTTCACATAACACTGCCCAGGCCACGAGAAATTTCTTTCCTTATAATAGTTACAAGATTTTCCCTCAGTATTATTTCATCTGCGAGGTACTGAGAACGCCATGCGCCGCTGACTCAGCATTTCGGAAAATTTGCTGTTTACGTGTATGATTATTTATTCCAGCTGGTAGTTCCTCTTTGGACCGGTCGATATCGTTCTCGGCTAGCACTCTGCTAGGCCCGCGTTCGATTCTCCGGCCGGCCAATGAAGAATTAGAGGAATTTATTTCTGGTGATAGAAATTCATTTCTCGGTATAATATGGTTCGGATTCCACAATAAGCTGTAGGTCCCGTTGCTAGGTAACCAACTGGTTCTTAGCTACGTAAAATAAGTCTAATCCTTCGGGCCGGCACTAAGAGAGCTGTTAATCAGCTCAGTGGTCTGGTTAAACTAAGGTATACTTAACTTACTCCAGCTGGTTGGTGGACTCTTATTTATCTAATTTCTTCCCTTTTTCTACATAAGGTTATTCTCTTCTACTGAAGTTTGTTTTGAGAGTTTGTGACCAATTACGCTTCTTCATGATTGACAATTATATAACAATTGCTTAACAATTATACATATAATTTGTCATTTATCCTGTAAACTCTTAACAAAAAAGGACTGCATTCTTAAGCTAGTATGTTTCCACAAGGGTATGTGGGGTTGCCCTACAACGTGCTCAAAGATTTGCCAATTAGTCAGTTGTTCAGGGTACAAAATAAAAATAAAAATCTTACATGCTAGGACACGACACGTGTGCACAAATGTTAACAGCGTGAGTCATCAGTGTCAGCAGATTTCAAATAACAAAATGGGATTCCCGCAGACGTTTGACCTATGAGAATTAACAAAAACATAGTCATTTATATACGGGTGGATACATCTCATTTCCATCTTAGTAAATAAATCATAAAAAATTAATGGTATTTTTACTATTTTAACTAATAGGACTGTCAATATAAATATCAACAAAACTACCGGGAAGCCTAAAGCAATCATTGAAGCATAACGCCAAACTTCAGAATAAGATAAACTGAGCCACGAAATCCTATTTTATCTTTGTTACTCAATTCAAACAACATTAAGATGTTCCTGAAATAAAGTTCGATAGCATCTTGATTGAGACGTAACCAATGTGATAAGCATTTCAGTCTCTGGGCTTCTTCAGTAAGCGCACTTGCCTGTGCTCACACTGACATGAATTACGTAAACGTGTAAATAAAGTATACGACAAAAACACGAACTCCAAGGAATGTCGTGTGTCACGTATTTGGTCGCTTTGCTTTCCGAACGAATGACTTATTAAGACCAGGATTATGAACGTCACTCAACGAGCGACATAAGCGTCTCTACCTCGTCAGAAGAGCGCCACAGTCTAAGAACGATAAGGTAAGATGGCTGAGCCTCCAGTGTGGAAGTAATGGATCAGAACATGGACTCTGTGGTGAGAGACAATAGGGCTTCTAATACAGAGGGCGATGAACTGGAAAAGTTGTGGGGTTTGTGGTACATTACGGTTTAGGTGGTAAGGGGGGGCTGGGGAGTTGGGGGTTGGGGACAGAGGCTTTCGTGCAAAGCTACATTTAAAACAGAAGGCGATGGAAACGACTCTACGAACGAATTGTATTCAATGACAAACCGAGCGAGGAGTAAAAAAAAAAAAAAAAAAAAAGGAAAGCTGAACGTCTCTCGTAGTTCTATACCGCCACCAGGAGCCGAGGAACCGTGGCAGGTAGCAGCGAGTTTCCTTGCAACGCCGAGGAAGAGAGGATACGCGTAATTCGTCGGCAATGGTTGTAATGCGATGCTATATAATTATCCCACAACTGTTGTTTTAATGTGAACATCTCCATTTCGCCTCCAGCCCTCGTTCTCCCGGCCATTAAGCCAAGCGCGATCCGACTGAGTCATTAATGCTCATTCTGAATCGCCGTCATGGCTTCGGTAACAATCCTAAATAAGATCTGCTGCCCAAGACGAGAGTCGTTGGCTCAAGAGGCGAGCAACATTAAGGAAGTTCACTTCGTGATGAATGTCGCCGAGTCCCTCCGTTCTTAGCGAAGGCCGAGAGAGGAATGTCGGGCAGCATAAATTGCTTTAGAAAAGGAAATGGAGCCAGCTTATTACAGGCTAATTATCATCACAATAATGTTAAAAATTACATTGCCATTGCATGCACAAAACCCATGCTCGTGTAAAACAGAATTCCATTACATCACTCCGCAATCAGCATACTGATGGTAATTACACGAACACGCCAGTGTTGGAGAAAAATTAAATCAAAACGTTATGTGACTCTGCAATTATCCGGCAGTAACAAAACTCAGTACCCTAATAAAGGATTAAAATATCACTGCCCGCATTGTCATTTTTTTTTACATTTCTATAGAATCGAAGACTCAAAATATAAAATTGTGTCAAGCCATTATCAATTTTTACGCATAATGGGCTGCGTAATTACGTTAGCACAATGCCAGTTGCTCAGCTAAATGGAGGAGGTATATTGATTGCGGAGGGAAAATAAAAAGTCAAGTGAAGTACAGGAACACTGAAGATGAAGAGAATGGACAGACCTAACTGCTTTGACTTTCAAGTCTTGAAATCCTCTCCCTTACAACAAAGGCAAAACAATCACTTCCAAGACATCCATCAACCTACTCTGAACAGATGAAAGACGATACTCGTCACTTACAGCCTTGAATTGTACATTTAGCATTTGATCATTAAATTAACGAGGCCCCCTGCCTCCCCCTGACTACTCAAGTGTCACACGAAACTTTGAAGCCAATACCTACTATGGATTCGCAGCTCAAATGACTATTGGAATCTAACCGGGAGAGTATGAAAGGGACTGACGGGCGAGCTAACCAGCCAATTAAACAAGTTTCTTCGGCGCAGTCAAGTTTTCTGTACAGCGTATAATGTTGTAATAACTCTCAGACGCGGCCCATTAAACTTTCAGCTAAGGCCCGGTGGTGGCCTGTGTTGTTGGCACCTCTAGCGTTGCCAGACGCACGATCATGGCTAAATTTAACCTTAAATAAAATAAAAACTACTGAGGTTAGAGGGCTGCAATTTGGTGTGTTTGATTATTGGAGAGTGGGTGATCCACATACCAATTTGCAGCCCTCTGGCCTCAGTAGTTTTTAAGATCTGAGGGCGGACAGAAAAAGTGCTGACGGACAGACAAACAGTCATCTCAATAGTTTTCTTTTGCAGAAAACTAAAATGCAAAGTGAAACGCGACTCAGCTGATTAGTGACAAGGAAAGCTGAGAATAATTCGATTATAATCTTCATACAAGACTAGCCACCGGACAGCAAGGTAGGAGACTACTCTGCAGAGGAAATACAATGATGCAGAGTCAAAACACTCCTGTTTGGTCAAAATCAAAATTACACAACCAAAACAATGACCGCGTTCTAGGAAGACATCACGTTCATCCTGATTCTTGAGAATCGACAGCAAATAGACGAACTTGAACCACAAAATGACTCTGGGAGGAGGGCGGAGGGGGGAGAGAGGGGTAAGAGAGAGGGGGAAGGAGAAAGGGGGCGGGGTGGGAGGACTTTGCGGGCCGAGAGTCTACGTTGTAGAGGAGGAGTTGATGTGACTGGTTGAAGTTTTGTGACGGTGGGAGCCGCCGATGATCTCGCCATTTGCCGCCGCTGTTACACTTGTAACCAATTCCTGTAACGAAGTAATTGGAGACACGCGACATTTCTAGCGAGGTATTCTTAGATGCCTTGTCCTTCGCTACGAGCGCAATGGCAGTCAATATGTCACAACGTCTTCATTTCTAAGAAGTATTTACTGAAGGCTGAGGCTCCGTATAACATGAAATCTATTAACATGAAGATAAAGAGAGGTTACATGAAAATGACTATTCATGAGCTTCTAATTCACTTCATTCTTCCTCCTCCCTTTAAGAAATCGATTCTAGTTTTTTTTTTTTTAATTCCAGGAATTATTTTATCTTTTCGGGTTTAATTTTGATCATTATCATCGAAGAACTCTTTTTCAAACGCTGTCTTCCGTTCCTTTATAAAACGTTTCGAGTGATTTCTTCCTCCATTTGCGAGATCATTTCCATGTTTTCTCTCCCTCTGTTTATAAATCGCTCAAAATTATTTCTTCCACTTTTTCCAGAATCGTTAAGGTGAAGACATCATCATCATCATCATCATCATCATGTCACCGCCGCAAATGCACCAAATGACACAGGTGATTGGCCTTCTGCTGCGCATGCGCGATGATTATGTTCGGGGGGAGGATTTAGTCGCATGATTATGCTGATGACGGTAAAAGCTGGGGTTGAAGGTGCAGCGCCAGACATGCGAATCCATCATTAAATGCGAAGTGCCGATGCACGTCGTCGGGCCTCCTTTCTGTATTTTCAGCCATTTTTTTTTTTATTTTCTTTTTTTAGTGAATGTCAACGCTGCTCTATGCATGATCACACTACGAAGATCTTGAAAGATCGCGTGTGTGCACGCAGGCTGCGGTTCCTACACATGAATTCACACATGGCAATGTATACATCAGGTGTTACGTATATGCGAAGATACGCATGCACTTACATAATCCCACATACATGCGTGTACATACCCACCAATATACACAGCGTTAAGTATGTAACAATACAGTAATACTCGTCTTTAGAAGTTAAGTATACCTTAGTTTTACCAGACCACTGAGCTGATTAACAGCTCTCCTAGGGCTGGCCCGAAGGATTAGACTTATTTTACGTGGCTAAGAACCAGTTGGTTATCCATCTACATCTCGCGTTACATGTATGAGAGTGCACACTGCATTATGTATGTATGAATTCATGGAAGAACCTGCGTGTGTTCAAATACACATCACATGCGGTATACGTATCCTATTTCATTTCGCGTGAAGTATACGTGGAAACTGATATACCTTTGAACCTATACACACGACATCATTGTCACCAAACACAATGGGGGGAACCAATCGGAATAAGTAACACTGAAGAGAGAGAGAGAGAGAGAGAGAGAGAGAGAGAATCAATATAAACTATAAAGTCAATTATTTCTTGCATATTTTCTTCATCAGTATCATAAAGTTAACAAGTTCTTGATACAATGGAAATAGAAAGAAAAAATCTGATAACTTTATAGTAAATACAGCTTACAGAGAAAGTGTATCTTTCATCTGCACTTCAATCTGTACTGACGAGTTGAGAGAGAGAGAGAGAGAGAGAGAGAGAGAGAGAGAGAGAGAGAGAGAGAGAGAGAGAGAATATTAACCCTCCTTAAACAGATTGCCAGACATTCTCATCTACCTGATCCGACTTCCGCGGCCCTTATTTGACTTCAATCACCTGCCCGTTTTCTACCACAAACCATTATTGATGCAACCGATTTATACTGCAGTTAGTGCTACCTACACAGCAGATTTTTGACGTTGTATTTTAAAGGCCGTTCATCTTCAGTTTTCTCTTGAACAGATTTTTAGTTTTATGTAAAGGAAAACTATGAAATGGCTTTTTGTCTGTCCGTCCGCCCTCAGATCTTAAAAACTACTGAGGCTAGAGGGCTGCAAAATGGTATGTCAATTATCCACCCTCCAATCATCAAACACACCAAATTGCAGCCCTCTAGCCTCAGTAGTTTCTATTTTACTTAGGGTTAAAATTTGCCACGATCGTGGCTGTTGCTGAAAGTTCATAGGCCGCGGCTGAGAGTTCCATGCAAGATTATACGCTGTACAGAAAACTCGATCGCGCCGAAGTCATTTTTTACTAGTTTCTTGAGAAGCCCAATTAGGATTTGTCGCACCACTTGAGAGTTAATTGCGCATTCCAATATCTAAGGATTTTTTTTACCGTTTGTTGGAAATTAATGACAGCTCAAGTGATTGTATTTAGTAAACTCATGAGTTGGCTGGGCAAAGTTCAGAGGTCCACGTCTGCCAATTACCCCCTTCAACACCTTCCCGTCCTTCAGGCGTGAGCCTATGTTGGCGTAAGGTTGGTTGATGCTTAGACAACCAACATTGCTTAACTGAGGGCAATACGATTTCGTATCTCTTAAATTGAAGTCATCATCTTAACGCCACACAAGTATAATTTCTTTTTCTTTGGAGAGCACGAGAAATAATTTGATCAAACTGCCAAACAGCTTTTCCATCCAATCGTCGGAGTTTACATCACTAATTGGAGCTTTAGAAGTTCAAGCGAAGTGCAATGCAGTACTACCCTAATATATTTTTATCTACTTATCAATTTATTAATTAATCTACTTATTTTTTAACAAGTGGGATCTCTTCTTTCTGTATTTCCCTTTATTTCCTCTTACTTCTTCCTAATGAACACCTTAATACTCTTTGGATGCTTGAATTTCAAATCAATGGCCCCAGTGGGGCTTGTTCTATATGAATAGGTTTCATCTACTGTATATAATAATAATAATAATAATAATAATAATAATAATAATAATAATAATAATAATAATAATAATAATAATAATAATAATAATAATAATAATAACCACTGGACAGAAAAATGTTGATTAACGAAATACTTGCATTTTTTAGTCTATATTCCGAGAAATAACTCTTTTAATTATCAAATCGAAGTCAGATTTGGTTTAATTTGTGACTACATTTTAAGCGTCCAAGTGACTTTCATTCTGATGTCATTAATCCTATCAGCTGATAATTAATATTTACTGAAAATCAAGAGGCACATGACACGAAGTTTCCCATGAGTACTACTAAACACTAATTTGTTCACAACAACAAAATGTGTGAGGTTATTTCTTTTGAAAAGTGAATTTCAGTGAAAATAGGTGCATTTCTGTGAAAAAAGGCCATTTCAGTGACAAAGGTAATTTCAGTGAAAAAAAGGTAATTTCAATGGAAAAAAGTGCATTTTCAGTGAAAAAAGGCCATTTCAATGAAAAACGTCATTTCAGTGAAATAAATGTCATTTCAGTGAAAAAAGTGCATTTCAGCAAAAAAATGTTATTTCAGTGAACAAAGGTCATTTCAGTGAAAAAACTGCATTTCAGCAGAAAAGGTCATTTTACTAAAAAAAAAAGTCATTTCAGTGAAAAAGGTCATTTCAGTGAAAATAAGTGCATTTCAGCAAAAAAAGAGGTTATTTCAGTGAAAAAAGGTCATTTCAGTGAAAAAGGTAATTTCAGTGAAAAAGGTCATTTCAGTGAAAAAAGTGCATTTCAGTGAAAAAAGGTCATTTCAGTGAAAAAGGTCATTTGAGCAAAAAAAAAGTTATTTCCGTGAAAAAGGTCATTTCAGTGAAAAAGGTTATTTCAGTGAAAGTCATTTCAGTAAAAAAAAGGTCATTTCAGTCAAAAATTTCATTTCAGCAAAAAAGTCATTTCAGTGGAAAAAGTGCATTTCAGTGAAAAAAAGTCATTTCAGTGAAAAATATGCATTTCAGTGAAAAAAATGTCATTTCAGTGAAAAAAGGTCATCAAAATTCAGCCTCGATTATCGCGCAAAGACAGCATGGCATGGAAATGGAAGATGTTATATCCAGCCATAAAAATTAATACCAGTAATACAAACAGTATACATCAAGATATAAAAAGGCATACAACACAACTGATATTGTATGTCAACAGATACACAATATGCATAAGCATACTGAATACACGCTTTTAAGAGTTGGGGAGGGTGGAGCATTATACACTTGGAAGGCAAAAAACTGCGTCAGATGATCTTCAATTCGAAAATGAGAGAGAGAGAGAGAGAGAGAGAGAGAGAGAGAGAGAGAGAGAGAGAGAGAGAGAGAGAGAATGGGGGTTGTTTCAAACATAAAATGAGCGGGGCATAAAGTGTGGCATTTTGATGCGTGGTGAATCACAAAGCAAGGATCACACACCTTCATTAGAGGTGGTTTGTCGGCAGCAGTGGCAGGCCTGGATGGATGGACCAGGGGAAGGGAGGGAGGGGGGTGTTACTAGAGGGGAAGGGGGATTCCCCAAGGATCCCCCGCCTCCACCTGAGTGGTCCTTCTCGCCCCCAAGACTCACTCACAACTTTTATTGTTCTCAACACACTCCTATCTCGCCCTGCAATCTACTCCGACGGACAAAAAACCCTGATAACTTGTATGTAAATGAACAACTGCGCCGATGATGACCCCGCTACTCTTTATATCATCGCCCTAATGCTAAAAACTGGCCACTGTCCGACGTGATGCTCGTGCTGCTGCTCCTTGCTCCCACTGCTCTGCCCACGAGCCTGCTGTGGAACGTTCTCGCCTGTTATTTGTTTGCAGGACTTTCCTCCCACTTCATTTCATTTCTCTCACATACACAATAGCCTAATATATCTAATAACAAAGAATGACAATGACAAAATACTCAAGTGCAAAAGAACGTGTCATAAAACGTACACTAACAGCTTACACGGCTCGACTAATGGCAATAAATCTTTGGTCAATAAAGTCGCGTACTGTCATTTGCATTAGGGTGCACTTGGTATGCGATATCAAGAGTCGTTCCTTGCGTTTTCATAACCACATTATTAATTTCTGACTCTTAAATCTAATTTAATGTAATCGCTTTCGGAATTCACTGGTAACAGTTGTCCCTAATCAGCATGAAACTTGTTTTAGCACAGGACTTACAGTATGTAACACAGAGTGCTGAGACCTGGAAGTGCAATTACTATATCTTCACAGTTAACAATATATTATAAACGGGCTTGTTGGCGCGAAGCTATGCTGTCTCCCCTATCCTCCCGATCCCCTACTTACCCAGTCCCTATCCGGGGCGGACAAACAGGTTTGCCCGAGGAGGGTGGATGTCTTCCCTACCCACCCGTTCCTCTACCTACCACGCCCCACCCGGGGCGGACAAACCGGTTTGCAGGTGTAGGGTGGCTGTGTCATGTCTCCCCTTACTGTCACCCGGGGAGAGGACAAACAAGATAGATCCACTCGGATATTATTATTATAGATTGGCTATTATCATCTTCAAAATCCCTTGCTTAATATCACCATCTTTACAGTAACGTTCCTCATCACTTGTGATTTACCTTATCGCCATTGTTTGTAGAATATACTTGCATAACAACTGGGGGTTTAATCTTATGAAAAAAATGGCAACCAGCTGACAGAGGCAAGATGAAATATACCGTTTGTATGTCACACAAAAGGAAATGTTTTTGACAGCCGCACTTCCAAATAAAGCTAAGAGCATTAAGTGCTTTTGCTGAAAAAATAAAAAACAAAAGAATCTTTTGAATTTCCGGCACCACGGTCGAAATAAAATGCTATTGGCACTAAGACATAAAACGCGCTTAAGAAGTGTTATATTTTTCTGCAATATCAGCATCCAAATAAATAAATTTCTTAAAACCACATAAAGCAATAGTTTATTTTTCGTGCATTAATTAATATTTTAAGGGTAAAAATGAGTTTTACAAAAAGATACCACTTCGACAAGGGCCGCACCTTGTGGAGCATTCGCACACGCCGGTGAGCAGACATCAGCCAGCCCATAAAATTTGTATCCTTGTGCAGCTACAGTTGATATACTAGCAGCGATTGTTTGTGGTTCTTTCCAAACGGTCAGTGCTTGATCAAGCACTTATTGCTGAACAATGCAACTTGTACTTTAATACTACAATTTAAAATGATCTCTGAATGCTCATCTAAAGCTTCTTAACTATGACATTTACCAAATATTATTTCACTTACCAGGGAACGCACTCACTGGCCTTGACTCTGTGTTGATCAAATTATTAACTAATGTAAGTTAATGTGTATAGAGTAATGGGCAAAAAGGTATACTGAGTGTGTGGAAGTGTATTGACCCCAGTTTTTTTTATAATATGTACATATATATTTATATATTTATTTATATTTAATATATATATTACATATATATATCTAATCATATATATGTATGTATTAACATATATATATTATATATATATAATATATATTATATATATATATAAATTTTCTTTCCCTAAACCGTATATCATCAGTGTAAATCGCGAGCATAAAAATAAAAAAATAAATAGCTACTAACATAAAGGAGAGAGAGAGAGAGAGAGAGAGAGAGAGAGAGAGAGAGAGAGAGAGAGAGAAATACCTAAATACGGAGACCATATTAAGAGGACTGAGGGAGATACTACACTACTACTACAGACTGTTCTCTTACTGACAGCGCCTGTCCAATCAGCAGTGGCACCGGACAAGAGGGCTTCAGTGATTGGCTGGTTGAAAGGCGTCTGAAGATAGATACTCCTGATGAGACCTTAATCATTGTTATTACTGACGGACGGACCCACAATCCCTCCGCCATTCCTCCCCCTCTCCCCAACCCCCACCCACCACGTCCCTGCAACGAATGGCGTCGATAAGCTGAAGACTGGGTCTCTTTTCCGAAAGAACGAATCGCTGTCCTTTAAAAGTGAAAAATTATCTCCAGATGCGCAAGAAAGATCGGAAATCATTGTACTAAAAAGTACAGAGTCAAGTTCACTGGGAACTGAGAGAGAAGCTTCTTGCGGACCGAGCTGGCAACTGCCACAGCTTATTACTTTCAACCTGTTAATTTTGACAACAATGGCGTCCAAACACACATACTCACTCTCTCTCTCTCTCTCTGCAACGTATACAAATATTTTAATAGACATTAGCAAAGGAGATGTTAAACTGAACTTTTTCATTTCTAAACAAAAAGTCAATACGGTGGAGAGAGAGAGAGAGAGAGAGAGAGAGAGAGAGAGAGAGAGAGAGAGAGAGAGAGAGAGAGAGAGAGAGAGTACTTAACGAATAGTTTCACGCCCTAGGATCAACAGAAGCATAATGGATTTAGGGACCGCGTCTACATAGTCCCTCCTAGGTTGAGGAATCGAACTCTGGTCCCTCACTTTGAGAGCTGATGCGCTCACCATTACGTTACAGAGAGAGAGAGAGAGAGAGAGAGAGAGAGAGAGAGAGAGAGAGAGAGAGAGAGTGTCCCTACGTCTGAGAGATGATAGCGCTCACCACTGCGCCAGACACAGACACACAGACAGAGAAACACAAGACGAGAATGATCAAAGCTTCGTAAAAATGCATACCATGAGAGCGGAAAGGTCTCAGGAGACCTCTCTAACCTCTCTCTCTCTCTCTCTCTCTCTCTCTCTCTCTCTCTCTCTCACGTTCAAGTGCGCGCGCACGTATGTGTGTGTGAAATTGAATGGGTTTACGGTTGTAGATGTTGCCTGCCTTTGAGAACTAGGCACGTTGCGCTTGGACGCCTACCGGAACAGCAGACATGGTTCCTAATTGCTCTCTCCTCAAGGTCACAATATCAATTATACGTTTGCAACAAAGACGTTTGATTCTCTCTCTCTCTCTCTCTCTCTCTCTCTTTCTTTTTTTCTTTCAGAGAGATACCTAAGTTCATATGTGCGTGTTGGATGAAAGACTGTTCATGGTTTGAACAAGATGAAGATATTTGTCATTTTCACTAGTGATGTTTGGTGTTATTACGGTTATTACGAATAAACATTCATTTTTGGACAAAGCACAAAAGAATATATATATATATATATATATATATATATATATATATATATATATATATATATATATATATATATATATATATGTATTTATATATATGTATATATATATATATGTATATATATACATATAATTATATATATATATATATTTAATAAATAACAGAACGTGAATGTAAATAAATAAATAAATGCAGTTAAAAGTGCTTCAACGAACCCTGAAGCAAAAGAAAAGTGTGGAGGATTATTGTACAGAGACAGCGGCCAAAGGTTAAGGAACAATGGTCATATAGCCACCAAACACCACAAGACCAACTAAATGTCATATCTGAGAACTAGCCGATACAAGTAGCGTCTCGGATAACCAGAATAAATAGGCAAAACATGATTGCAATTTAGTAGGGATGTCACTTACAATGATGTGGGCATACAACCTCCATCAGATATTTTTGTTAAAAAGTACTTTGATTCGGCAGGCATATTTAGTCTTTTAATTGTAGCACCTGAAATTCTACTTAGGAACAAAAGCGAGTGGCACTAGCAACTGAAAGCGGGAAGTAAACAAAAATATGGAAAAACAAGAAGGTCGACGTTGATCCTAAAGGAAGCAACAGATCTTCCTCTTAAAAAAAGGAAGATCATTACTCAGGAAATACAGAAGTATGATGAGGATTCCCAAGTATGGGAGCTGAGGCAGAAAACACTCACTGAACAGTGCATTTTCCCCAAGAGCTATAGAGAACTGTAGCTGAAATAATACCTGCAGAAAGAGAGAGAGAGAGAGAGAGAGAGAGAGAGAGAGAGAGAGAGAGAGAGAGAGAGAGAGAGAGAGAGAGAGAAATGATCTTGTAGCAGAGAAGAGGATCAAGAGACGAGGTGAGGGTTGTGTGGCTGATCCAGCAGTTGTCTTATGTAATTATTGTCTTAGGTAATTATCGAGTAGGGGGCAAAGACATGACAACAAATATGAAAGCAATTATCCAAACAAGAAGGCAAACCACAGATTTTAAATGATACAACAAAACATACCAAAAATACCACTATAATTTTTTAAGGGTATGTTTGATGATTCCAATAACGTGATCTCTCTAAGACAAGTTAGAAGCAACCTAGCCACCCAAAATATTGACAACATCGGGAGAATTATGCAAACTCATTCTAATAATCGATATGAAAGATAACAGCAAATGAGATTTGTGGGGAAATGAGGTTTAACACAATGAATGAAAAAGTGATTCCAAGATCCACGAGGTTGGGATATTTCACAGGAGTGGTAAAAGAGGGGTTCTGAGGTAATGAAAAGTTCAAGAAAGCTGGATACATTATTATGGCAATCCACAATGTGTGGTGTTAGATATTAGGTTTCATCTCACTCAATGAAGAACAGTCAAGTGCCTCTCATTCTTCCAGCATTAGTGTGAGGGAAATGGAACCACTCAGTGTGGTGTACAATGTAGTCCCCTAGGCTGAGAATCAAAATGTCTTGGTGAGAAGAAAGCAAAAACTTGTGATGAGACAAAGCAGTTAAATAAAGATTCAAATGATGGAAGAAAAATTCTTTTAGGCAATGTCATCATAGAGAAGATAACTGAGATCTAATAATGTTAGAGTGAGCAGAGACCAGAGATAATGAATATGGTAAGAGGCAGGCCTAACACAGTCGAGTCCATCCTCACAACACATGTAGACTTAAAGCCCTCCACAGACATTGCAATAGTACCACACCAACAGGCACTCGGAACAATTCTACTACTTATCAAACTATTATGAAGGGAATTACACTGAAGATGAAACAGTGTGGTACATTCAATGTTGTCTAAAGTGTGTGAGGAAAGAGTATAAGTAATGAATATGACGGAACATTCGAAGAGTATGCGAAGGCAAAAGACAAGGGCCATATATAAAAAGGTGTGAGACAGCATACATTCTAGCTCAGTGGTTCTCAACCTTTTTTGGCCCATGCACCCTTTCACCATATGCCAGAATGTCATCCCCCCTCCCCCACCCCCAGTCCAAAATTGTCTGCCTCAAAAGGTGCATCCCACACACACACACAACTAGCGGAGAAAAGCCCAACGGGACCTCTCAGTAATGTGGACCGATGCACAATGAGTTCTGTGTGGTCCTAGAGCCAGTTTGAGCCTGCCAATCTGTGGTCACAATTCAACCCCTACCCCTAGTGAAATTCTGAAATTTCCCCCTAGGGGGGAATTCCCTCCTGGTTGAGGACAATGTTCTAATTTGTCCTGGAAGACTCCTGCTTCTATGAAGTGTTATTATCTTAATGACTGGTTAGTACCTTGTGAAACCTACTACCCCTAGGATATACACGAATTAAAACTATGACAATCATTGTTAAGCGAAGGCATTTCTTCCATTTTCATATAAATATCAGTTCTCTTACTGATTCTCCAACAAGTATTTTCTAGATTTTGCAGCAACTGTCTCGCCCATAAATGCAAAATGAAGCTGTGAACAATCTTGATCGAGACTTGGAATGCACCAGAAACTGGTGGAATCAGCAGAATACAAAAGAAACTCTGACACGTATAAGATTTTTTCTGACTAACTAATCTCAACCCTTCCTTCTGTTCTATGATTTACTTAGTTCAAGTATAATACACAGACTTATCGTATAGTATTTGACGATTCTCGTAATGCACACTCCAACTTTCTTTCTTTATGCCAATAGAGACATTAAGTATTTTTTTTATAATGCTTCCTATATCAACAAATCTATGATACTAGGGCTGCAAGCTTCAAATCTTTAGCTCTACCGTTACTAGAAAAGTGATCATACGGATGTCAACAGACTCCTGTGGTCTTTATATTTTTGAAAATATTGCCCCAATCTGCGGTGCCCCTTTTCAAAGAATATGGACCATCTTTGATAGACATCCTGTGTGGATATCTATCAAAGTCCCTTGTCCCAAAAAGTTGTGTGCTACACGCTTTGCAGACCATCAGCATCCACTATATATTGAAAGCATGCAACCCCTTTACGACAGGACTGTGGAACTGTCTTCATATTATCAGGAATCACCAGTTATCGAAAAATCCCAAGAAACTGGAAATCACAATCGTCATCATAATATGTATAATGACAAAAGTGAACCTGACAACAGCAGCCAACTAAATTTCACGGGAAATATTTCTCAGCAAAAAATTTCATCGTCGCTCCATATTGTTGTCGTATTAATTCATGACGTAAATAAATAGCCACTGGCACGATTTTAAGAGCAGTTCCCGCAAACTCCCATGCTTCATTTCTAGCCTACTTGCTATTAACAAATGTGTAAATAAACTGATCAGCTGCATTACCCACTAAAATGATTTCAAACAGATTAAAAAAAATCCATTTTGAAGAGTTATTGAATATGGAAGATAGAATGAAGGCAGATCTAAATGTAGCAAGAGTAGAAGGCGTCAAGTGTAAATTGAAAAGGTTTCACCAGTTGGGTGGGAACGGTGCTAGAATGGAGGTGTTAATCATCCAGGAGGCTCACGTGTGCGCACCAGGCGGAGGGGGTTGGTGCAATCACCAGGATAAGTTTACAAAATTAAATCTCAAAACATTGTATGATTTAAAAAGTGGACAATCGTCATAAGCAATTAGCGAGTGTGTGTGTGTGTGTGTGTGTGTGTGTGTGTATATATATATACATACATATATATATATATATATATATATATATATATATATATATATATATATATATATATATATATATATATATATATATAATATATATAGATAATATAGAGAGAGAGAGAGAGAGAGAGAGAGAGAGAGAGAGAGAGAGAGAGAGAGAGAGAGAGAGCTAACCCATTTGAATGACTAAACTTCAACTTCACAAGCTCTTACCTGTTTGAACTGCTCCTCGAAGCTCCAGGACTGCTGACTCTGGTGTGGCTCGGGTGTGTGTGAGGGCGTTCGGGTACCGTTCCCAGAGGAGTCCCGAGAGCCTGCGGACCCGGGCGTGGGAGGCATCTGTGAGGTGGGCGGAAGGCCGACCGTGCTAGGGATGAAGGGCAGGTGGGGTCCGGGTGGCACTAAGGAGGGCGGCCCGCCCCCCCGCATGGCATTCATGAGTGTCTGCGGCGACGACAGGAGCGTCTCCCTCTGTCGCTGCAGTGCCTCCGCCCGCAGCACCAGGTCTCGCGAGTCCTCGTCACCCTCACCCTCCTCCTGCCGGGGGGCACAAAGTCCTCGTTAGGGCCACCAAAGTGTCACTAATTCTATAGACAGCATTAGGAATGAAACAAACAACAGTTAAGTCCATGCAACCTGTCTCTTAGCTCTAAAATTCTAAATGAACGTAACTGGTTACTTTGGCACGAGATTCCCTCAAGATTATGTACAAAAATAAACCAACTCTAAATGTCACCTGAGTAACATCTTGCTAGTTATGTATGTATGTATGTATGTACCTATATATATATACATACATACATACATATATATATATATATATATATACATATACATATATATATATTTATATACATATATACACTGTATATAACAACTCGATACATGCCCACATGAAGTCATTTGCTTTAAGGGTACATAATCCTTAACCTTGCTACCTAACAACTGCAAATAAAAAATTGACATACTAAAAATACGCTCTCACTCGAGGGCAATTGTAACAATGCGTAACAACTACATTATCATAAAACTGAGCCTATGATTCTTATTGAAAACATCTTTAAATTCAGCCTGTCGAGTATTCGGTAACTCAGCCAACGATTATTCTGAAGACATTCTAAAAACTATCCTAACGCTATTTAGTCAATATCCGAAAACTTACATCTTTAAAATGTCTTTATTCTGTCTTCAAGTTGTCATGTTCAGCCACAAATATCACAAAACACGTCTCGCAGCCCAATTCAAGTCGAATGCAAACACACTAAGTTCATCTCGTCTTCAGCTGGACATTTTTTTTAAACTGAAAGCGTTCATTGCCTATTCACCACACCGCTTGTGTGCTGTGCGTGTGTCTCTTCGTCTGTTTGTTCACAAACCTCAAAACATGAGCCTAGTGGAGGGTAATTAAAGGTTGTCACAGACGCATTATCACTTCGGCATATCAGCAACAAACTTATTCAAGGAAGCGTATCCCACTACATCGCGGGCCCCCACCACATACTCGCGCCTATCTAACGCTCCCAGCACCCATTACACACACCGCACTATGACTTCCTTGCATGGTGTCACATATTACGGACACGAAGTGACAATTCAGTCCGTTTTTTAGTGGGATTATATGACGGTCCCGACCCCAAAGCCATTAGTCTGTGGACTTTTAACCAGAAGAATATCTTCTTCAGCCTCCCTTTCGGCGTTCGAATCCAGCGCAAGGCGAGGAGAGGAACGGAAGAGCCCAGTTTCCTTAAAAATCCAGGATATCTGAGCAGGTAATTAATACCTACGGAGAGATAGATAGCAGACGTTTGTGAGCAGTATTCCTTTAAAAGGAATGCCATATTTTAAATTACAAAATGGCACCTCGACGATGTGGTCATCGCTAACAAGGGTGAAATCAGTTTTCAGGAAACTCATTGGTTCGATTGCGCTCTCTCTCTCTCTCTCTCTCTCTCTCTCTCTCTCTCTGGTTCCCTATCATTTGAGACTACTTTACGAAATCCTCCTAAAAGGGCCAGAGGCAGCAAACAAACATAGCGTTGTTGGCAAGGAGTCCATCGAACGTCAGGGAGGAAAAGACAATAATTAAATCATGTGATTACCCAAATACCTGTTAGTGTTTGCAAGGGCTTCTTTTTCTTCTTCTTCCCCTTACGTACTAACAAGGCGTTTCAAATGTTATAAAAATATAGGGAGTGTCACAACGTTAAGTCGCGCTGCATTGTTTATCACCGCCCACCCCCGGCCCCACCCCCCACCGACAAATAACTTCAAAATGATAGCTGTGCATTTTACATTATCCGTTAGATTAACGTCTGGGAAGATGATGTTTTCTTCTTTCTTCCTTTCCCCATGATGAACTTGTCAGAGTATCTATAACAATGACTATCAAGCATGAAGTTAATGAAGTAGCTAAATGAGTTATAATATTACGCAGGGCTGTGCCCGTCGTCGAACCACTTGGCTGAACTTTACATATTCCCACAGAATATAGCCTGCCAGCTCTAAGGGTTCCATTTATAAACAAAGACGAGAGGGGTCTATCGCTCTGAGCTGTCAATATGATTATCTTTTAAGAGTGAGACCTGTGGTTTTTTACATTTTTACAGTCACTAAGCCGTAATCCACTGGCGAAGCGATCCAATCAAGCGATTAAACCCAAGCAAGCAAACGAAAGCCCCTAACATACACACCGACACCGAGGTTCCTTGCCGTGGAAACCAGAACCGCCACATACAGTGATATTGAAGCCCTGCCGAGACGATAAAACCTCCAAGACACAGAGCTTCTTGCGGGGTTGACGCCATGTTTGTTTACATCTGACAGTGTGAGGGGACACACTGATGACTCGTTTATTCGGTTGTTTGTGAACAACACCTATCAATCATTTCCCTTACGGGAAGTGGTTCTGGTGTGCCGTTACCTTACGGTTATGGAGCTATCTCCGTGTCCTTCTCTGCCCTGGTAGCGACCCATTACATTCGACCAACCACCAAATGAAAAAAATTCCCTCTTTGGACCACAAGGGCCAGGAACAGTGTTTACAGTTTTATAAGGGCATCTAACCTGATCAGGATTCGAACAAATGCCTTTGTGGTTTGTCAGATAGATGGCCAGTGACATTATTCATTCATATATGCGTGGTGTGTATAACACCAAGTTATCGGCGTCTTGACTTGGCATGAACCCTGACTAGATCAATGTGTATGGAAAAGGGTAACAAACTCAGGATCAGTCATTAAGAGGATGCGACTACAAAGTGGAACCTGAGGCAGGAGACAAAAACTTCACGAAAATACAAATTTGACTAAAAGAATCTTAAAAGCTGCCTTTGAATGACCAAGCAGGTTACCTCTTATAAAGTTTATTTACTGTTTTGTTTAAAATCTACATTTATATAAATCATCCGTTTGGTTTCACTTGCAGTAGAAAATAGAAGAAAAAGAGATATTTTACGTGCCAAAGACACTGGGTAACAGGACCAAACAAAAGTTATTCAGGTTCGGAACGCCCATACTGGTCGGATAAAACTGAAGCAACCCTCCAGTACACTCTTAATTGGTCCTAATTATGCACAAGTACGAGATATAAGCTCTTGAGGACTAAAGAAATTTCAGTTTAAAAAGTGATACGTCTACTATGATGAGTAGTCTAACATCTGGAGATAGGAACCTGTAAGATGAACACCCATAAAAAATGTGTACAACAAAGGGAACCTTTTAACTGAAACAACTGACTAGGCAGCTTAAACACAAATACAAATTAAACTAAAACATGCTAAGAATTCTGTAGCTTCAAATTCTGCCAAAGCAAAGAGCTGATTAGCTGAAAACTTCCAAAATAATCATTCGATTCCTCCTCATTTCCTAGTTTAGGAATCAAGATGAGCTCGCAAGAACATCAAGACAAAACTGAGGCTGGCTATAATTGCCAAAATATTGCATTTGTACTGACCAAGATTACTTGATATTTACACCACGGTCCCCATTGTTGACTCACGTTTCATTCATTCTGACACTTCTCTTGCTGTAACCTTCTTGTCTCACTTTCCATGAATTATCGCTTTCACTTTGTAAGCATCGATTCCAACCGTCTTGAAATGGATTTTACCCGGCTGGCTGGCTGGCTGGCTGGCTGGCTCTCTCTCTCTCTCTCTCTCTCTCTCTCTCTCTCTCTCTCTCTCTCTCTCTCTCTGTCACCACTTGCTTCATCATTACTACTTACAGCTTCATTTCTTTTTTGCCTAAAAATTTAGCTTACTCTAAATGTCAACAGTAATTGCCTAGCAGTACACCAATTAACCACAAAAGCACCAATGGCTCAAAGGCACTCTAAAGTGCAGCAACGTACAGTCCATGTTTTCAATTACATGACGCCAAACATTTCGACGAAACATTAGTGGTGCTACTTAGGCTTGTTATCTACGCGTCACCTACTCCGAGGTGCTAGTACTAAACACCGTACGGTAAATGTAAAGTTAACGGCCGCACGAAGATATAATTTATTAATATAATTTGTCGACCACACAATATAGAAATGGGTGTATATGATACTTTGATCCCCGAGGGGCTGGTACTAAACACGGCGTCCCCAGGAAATTCCGCCGTGTTTAGTACTAGCACCCATAGGAGTAGGTGACGCGTAGATAAGCCAAAGTAGCATCACATTAGCTCTCTATGCCAGGGTGACCTTCAACTGCAGACCAACAACCAAAGACAAAACTTAATGCTTTTTGGGGATTAAAATTAAACAACATACCGTTCGTTGCCTTGGCGACTGAGACGGTTTCATGGGTTTTGAGCTCTGAACGATACCACTGCACCGATAGAGAGAGAGAGAGAGAGAGACGTTGTTGAGCTTTGCCTCAACCCAACAGTAAAATTGTGCTAAGATTTCACACAAGCAGATTGTGAATGTGTATTGTGTATCAGCACAGCTAGTTGGTTGATCAAGGGCCCTTGCCTAAAGGAAATAAAAAGGGTTGGTGTTCTCCTCTGAACTCTGTCTAACCAACCCAGACGTGCATCAGCACACAACAATACGGAAATCTATTGCGGCTCACTGTAGCCTAAGATACCAAATTGGTAAATTAAATTACGAAAAGAGAGAGAGAGAGAGAGAGAGAGAGAGAGAGAGAGAGAGAGAGAGAGAGAGAGAGAGATTAATTTGATCGCGAAGTGAAAGAGCAAAAAGGTGCCCACTATTCTTCCCTAATAAGAACATCATTGATGGCAGCAGGGTTTTATACGGGTTCTATAAAGCAATAAACACTCGGCTGGCGATGCCTTTCGTTTGATGGAGAACAGGTGAATTAAAACCAGACAGATGATGGCCAAGGGAAAAAAACGACTCTTGCTATCTTGCGCTGCTAAAAAGCATAATAAAGTGTTGCCTTTGTTCGACCCGATAAGGCTTCCGACACATGTACGATCCTTGAACCAGATAAGATCGTCCGAAATGCATTAGACGGACGATACGATACTTTGATTTCTGCGGTTTTTTTTTTTCTCTACCCATAAAAGTCATTTAACATTTTTGTGACAATAAAAAAAAAACTATGCATCGGGATGTTATCTTTTTTGTCTTTAAAACCAAAAGCTCTGGAAAAGTCAGGCAGTGGTAATTAGAACTAAGATGGCCTTTTATGTTTCCTAAAGGATTTCGAATGACAGATTCGCCATCCACGCAAGATCAAACCGGTAAGTAATTGAACAAGATTACAAAAAAAAAAATAAATAAATAAATAGATAAATAAAAAGGTTCAAATGGACTTCTTTTTTTCCAATACTTAGTCTCTCTATCACTGACTTAGTTAAACAACAGCACACAGATGGGCCATATGGCATGACAATTTATGTTATATGATTTGTAAACCAGGAGACATGCATAACTTCAGGCTAAAGAGATTTGTGACTGAAAAGTTTGGACCTGAAATTATTCACGAACTCCAAATATTTTGAGCAGTCTTTATAAAAAAAAAAAATGTCATCTGTTTCTGTGCACTTTTGCGAGTGTGACAGCGATAGTCTACGGGTGGAAAACTGAGCGTTTAGACTTGCCGTCATCCAACCTGGGCTCATCTCTGGCCACCTTCGGGATGGTATGTTACTTCTCTAGCACCAGGACTTGTCGTCTAGGCTAGTCCTCTCTTCAATGATCTTATATTGTCCTCATTGTTGATGTAAGGCAGACAGCGAGGTTTACTTCTAGAAAGACTTCAGTAAACAGTATTGGACATCTTGAAAGTCTTCAGTGAACTAATATCACTAGGGGCAATTTTAATGATCTAACATGAATTTCAATTGTGTTCGTAGGAACATTTTCTAAGAAAAAATGGGACTTAACTTAAGTGGGGGAATTTTTGGCTAAATAAAAAGAAATAAGAGATTCTACCTGGCGCATTTGCCTCTTTCTTTTCTCACTTATGATACACAACGTTCTGACCTTCTCTTCTCGACATCCAACGCCTTCAGCTGCAGCCTTCTTATCCTACCCTACAGTCCTCTAACAATCCTTAATAGCCACCAACAATAAAGGCCACTTCGCTCGACACTATCAACAATGAACTCCATATAATACTGGCGAAAAAGTCCCGGGTCCCTTATTCGCTAATGTCCGACAATCACGTTTTATAGACCTTACCGCCCCCTCCGGCACCAAATACTCACTCCTGCCCGCCCGCCCGCCCGCCTCCGCTGAATGACGACCACCACTCTGCTGCTGTCGCCTGCGCCGCTGATGCTGCTGATGCAACTGCCGGGCTGCAGCAGTAATGGAAACACGGAAACCATTTTTATTGCTCTTGTGGCATCGGACATTCTGAAAAATTCCCTTGAGCTCTGAACGCAAAAAATGAGCACATCTTGTTACATTCAATGTTGCAGTAATCTGGTAGTAAACACAGTGCATAAATTCTTAAGATCTCTCGCCCAAAGTATTTTTAATTCCCTTCGGGGCGGTTATAACTAATAATCCGATTGCTGCCTACTGTGAACGCGCCAATGACGGGAAACTTGTATGTGGTTGCTGCAATGAACGGGAATCTATACTTTCAAATATTTAAAGTTCCGAAAAAACTTAGATTGCATCCCATTTAGAATTGGAGAGCACAGATCTCTCTCTCTCTTAGAGCAGACTTCTCTGATTATTTTTACAATTTAATCTCTCTCTCTCTCTCTCTCTCTCGCTTAGAGCAGAGACTTATTTGATTATTTTAACATTTTAATCTCTCTCTCTCTCTCTCTCTCTCTCTCTTCTCTCCTTTTGAGCAGAGACTTACCTGATTATTTTAACATTTTAATTTCTCTCTCTCTCTCTCTCTCTCTCTCTCTCTCTCTCTCTCTCTCTCTCTCTGCTTAGAGCAGAGACTTCTCTGATTATTTTAACACTTTAATCTCTCTCTCTCTCTCTCTCTCTCTCTCTCTCTCTCTCTCTCTCTCAGAGACTTCTCTGATTATTTTAACACTTAATCTCTCTCTCTCTCTCAAGAGCAGAGACTTCTCTGATTATTTTAACACTTTAATCTCTCTCTCTCTCTCTCTCTCTCTCTCTCTCTCTCTTAGAGCAGAGACTTATCTGATTACTTTAACATTTTAATCTCTCTCTCTCTCTCGCTTAGAGCAGAGACTTCTCTGATTATTTTAACACTTTAATCTCTCTCTCTCTCTCTCTCTCTCTCTCTCTACTCTAACTCTCTCTCTCTCTCTCTCTCTCTCTCTCTCTCGCTTGAAGCAGAGACTTATCTGATTATTTTAACATTTTAATCTCTCTCTCTCTCTCTCTCTCTCTCTCTCTAATCTCTCTCTCTCTCTCATTCTCTCTCTCTCTCTCTCTCGCTTGAAGCAGAGACTTATCTGATTATTTTAACATTTTAATCTCTCTCTCTCTCTCTCTTAGAGCTGAGACTAATCTGATTATTTAACATTTTAATCTCTCCCTCTCGCTTAGAGCAGACTTATCTGATTATTTTAACATTTTAATCTCCCTCTTTCTCTCTCCCTCTCGCTTAGAGCAGAGACATCTGATAATTTTAACATTTTAATAATGATAATATAAATCACAAAGTGTGAATCCATATGCATGTTCTCGTTATGTGCAACACAGTGACCGCAGTGCACGTCTCGCCGTTTGAGCTTAGTGGAGTTTAGTTTTCTTTGATGTTTTCTTGATCTTTGACTGGTTACTGTAAAGTCACCTTTCATATTATGATACTTGTCTTGTTTATCATTTACAGCTGAATATTCGTAACTGATCGCAGGAGGTTTAAGAAAATAAAATAGCAAAGATAAAATGTCAATATAAGTTTAAACTAGATGAAAACAAATATCATATCTAACTTTGAAAAAAAATATATAGGCCTATATATACACATACATATATATGTTTTATTACTGTAACTTAAAACTAGTAAAAAAATATAAATTTTTACGATTTTATCGAGAACCCGGATCAGTTCCTATCACTGTAAACTGGATAATAGTGATCACAGTATATTAAAAAAAAAAAGCATAGCAACAAAAATAAAAAATAAGTCAAAATGACGAACGAAATGGGTGAAAAACAGAAATTTCTCAACTCCGCCAAAATCTCTTTCCAAAAACAGACTTAGAACATTTTCTTTCCAATAGAATGTGCTTCAGTGAATTATGCTACACTTTCAAAAATAAGTTTCACTTATTGCTTCAAGCAGACTCATTTTTAAAAATTACCTAGATTTTAATTACAGACATTAACATACATGGAAATTTTTCTGTCTAACGAGTTTGAAACTACGTGTAGCATTTAGGGAGAGTTATACATTTACCGAGTTTCAACTATAAATAACAACATCCAGAGAGCACTAAAACTTAAACATGTACATTGCGTACTTGATATACGTACGATCCAATCGCTGAATGATTTCATTACAAGTTGCCATCAACGAAAGTGATAGCATGAGCGTATAGCCTATACCTGTTTCGTAGGAGAGGAGCTCTCCTATGATATATTACGCGCTGCAGACCTCAGCGAACACAAACGCTTCATTAAATTCTCCGTTTTTATTTTTTTTAAGCTACATCCAACATTCCTGTCATGTCCGGCTGCAATGACTCTGCAATCGCTCAGTCACTCACACGATCATTAAGTGGCTTGTCGCCTTCCAGCCTCTGCCTGGCGGGGACCCTGTCTCTTCTACTTGTCATTCAAGGTAGATACTACTAGAAAATCTCTCTCTCTCTCTCTCTCTCTCTCTCTCTCTCTCTCTCTCTCTCTCTCTCTCTCTCTCTCTCGAGTACAGCGATCCACTAGATAGTATTCTGAATGGCTGAAAGAAAAGGCATTCTTAAAACTACAGTTTTACACCAAGAAAGCCCAGACTAATATCTATATATATAGAAATATACGCGTATATATCTACAAAAAATATCCATTCGTTGTACCACTCGGGTCCTCGTATTAGCTTGCAATGCTCAATTGCTACCTCGCTCTCGCGCATCAAATGCCTCACAGGAACACTTCCACCTCTTCCCCCCCCCAAAAGCCCACCAACCAAAACCCCCCTACGCCTTAACGCCGAGTTGGGCGTCAAAGATCTTTGACACCTACGTCAACCTGCTTCGACGTCTACTTTTCGAGACCGGGCACTTGTTAGGCTTTCATTTCTTGCTCTCAACGAAATTATCTACTGTTCCGCCTTCTTTCCCTTTGCCAAATGTATTTGCATTTTGAAAACATTCAAGAAATGAAACCCAACATGTAATTTTAATTTTTTTTCGAGCATTTTAGAAAAACGCTGTCTGAATGAAAACACTTTACAGCAAAATCAAGCGATAATATGCCGTGATGACTAAGCATTTTACAACATTTAAGCGTATGGATACAACAGCAAAATGATATTGGTTAAGCGCACATGTATCCAGTGTTTAGATGCGCACATGTATATACTGTATAAATGTATACGTGAAGTAGAGGCACACAGTCGGAAATATAATGTCGATACTGGTTACAAACATTAAATCAAAGATTTTGTACGAAAAAAAGCTTATGTAATTAAAATCCTTTAATGGATAGGCAAAAGTACACATTTCTTAAGCATGGAAAAAATAAAACCAGTAAGCGAATCTACCTAACTTATCAAAACCCAAGGTTCTTGCGAGTTATCTCTTAAACTTTAAGCAAAACAAATCTGAATATTAAATTCAGATTCAGAGCGGCAACTCTCAAACGATTTTTTTATGGGTGTAACTAATGCTGTACTGTCATGTACGTCCACCCTCTCGCCAACAGAAGCGAACGAATATATATATTTCAATAAAATATTATACTTTTCACGACAACGGAGGTGATCTCTTCATAAGCTGACAAATAGAGTCACCCAGCAAAGGTAGACTAATACTGAATCACTGAGCGTGACCTCTTGTAAGAGAACAGGTACGAATATTGACTTATCATTAAGGACAGTATCAAATGGACATTTTAATTCCAAAGGCTTCCAGAATGACGCATCCTATGTTCCAAGGTCCTTTATACCTCACACCGTTGGACTGTGGAACAGCCTCCCAGAGGATATCGTGCAATTGGAACTTCAGAAGTTCAAGCAAAAATGCGTTACTACCATAATGCTATTCTTCCTGCATTTTAGTGCATCTTTATCTATTTATCCATTTATTAAATTTCTCTAATAAGTGGGATCTCTTATTTCTGTATTTCCCTTTACTTCCTCTTACTTCTTCCTAATTAACACCATATTCGTTGGAAGTTTGATTTTCAAGTCAATGGCCCCTTTGGTGGGATTGTTCCATATGAATAGGTTTCATCTACTGAATAATAATAATAATAATAATAATAATAATAATAATAATAATAATAATAATATGCCTATGGGAGCTTGCTATATCCACAATTTGAGCTGAAGCACAGGACAAGAGTAAAAATTCTTCGCATTAACATAAATAAAACAGACGACATAAGGAGTCAGGAGTTATTAATTGCTGGGCTCTTTGCTACTGACAAAGTTACAGCTTGAAGTACTGAGCCAATCGGGATAAAAATAAAAAAAAAAAGTTGCAAGGGTCTTTGAAAAAAAACTTGACGTATGGAACAGAAAAAAGGACAGTACATATATCCTGTTTCTTGGGCAGGAAAAAGACCTGGTGATGGGGACAACTGTCAACACCTAAACGAATTTCCATTATTTGAAATTCATTCGTCCTTAATGAGGAACCACATTTGTTTGGATCCGTCGTCACTTGACACTTCTTTATCGAATAAGTGTCTTGACCAGGATTTTAACGGAAAAATTTATCACAAAAAGTTGTCTTCATTACAAACTTCAATCATCAAACAATCAATCAATCAATCAATAATCGTCGTCATACTCATATGGATGGAGCCAATCATTTACAAGGGTACTTGACCCTTATGGTAAAATGAAAAATTATTACCTTAAAAATAAGAAAAAAGTAAATGCAACGGAATGAGGATTACCTTACAAATTAAAAGAGTAAAAGTAAATGCAAAGGAATAAGGATTATCTTGAAAATAAAAAAGTGAATATCAGTGAATGAATAATTAGAAATTAACTCTTAATAAAAAATATATATCCCATATACCCCACCCCAACCACGCTCTCGCCTCCCGAGCAAGGGAACCTCACCACAGCATTGCTTAATACGGTCTTCATCACAGCCTTATAATAAGAGAAGAGCAAATTGTACAGCCCCTGGTGCAAGACTGAAACAAAGCCAGAACAGATCCTCCCATCAACGTTGCAAATTATTGAGAGAGGGAGACCATTGGGCGCTTTAGCTACCCTTAAGGATTCGATTGGAATATAGAGTTTAGGCCAAAAGGCCAAGCACTGGGGCCTATGAAGTCATTCAGCGCTGAATGGGAAATTGACAGTAAAAAGTTTGAAAGGTGTAACAGGAGGAAAGCCTCGCAGTTGCACTGTGAAACAATTGTTAGGAGAGGATGGAAAGTAAAATGGAAGAAATAGAATATGAACGGAGGTACGGTAAAAGGAATGAATGGGGGTGCAGCTAGGGGCCGAAGGGACGCTGCAACGAAACTGCACCACCTGAGGTGCACTGATGGCGCTACCCGCATACGGGCTAGCTACCCTTAAGGTGAACATCAACAATCAACCAAGGAGCCGTTTTTAAGAGTTGGCTAATCCGAAAATTCTTCTGTAAAATCTTTTCCTTCTGTACTGCCTTTTAATGGCAGAAATTTTCCTGATTCATACCACAGCCTCTGTAGCCAACGGAATACCAAACCGTACAATTAAGTATTATTGCGTTGACGTTATGCAACGCAAGGCAGTAAAATCATAAACTTTCACCTACTCTTCTGGTACTTAAAACTTGAACTGATATATTTTAAATTAACAATTACGGTTAATAAAACTGATATCTACAACAAACATTCATCACCGCACTGCGAAACATTCACACATATTTTTAGAGAAGTTTCGCAAGCACTTAGAATCGCAAGCACTTACAATGCTCTTTATACTTGAATATTATTTTTCTTATAATATAATCAATATTCACGTTTGAAATTTCAACATCCACATACATACAATGTTCCCAGATAACCAAATTTGAATCTGATTTTAAACAAGTAAAAAATTCGCCGACGCTTCTTCGGCGCAATCGAGTTTTTTGTACAGCGTATAATCAAGGCCACCGAAAATAGACCTATCTTTCGGTGGTCTAGGTATAATGCTGTATGAGGAGCGGCCAATAAAACTTTAACCACGGCTCGGTAGTGGCCTATCCTATACCGTTGCCAGATGCACGATTATGGCTAACGTCAACCTTGAACAGAATAAAAACTACTCAGGCTAGAGGGCTGCAATTTGGTATGTTTGATGATTGGAGGGTGGATGATCAACATAGAAATAGCAGGCCTCTAACCCCAGTAGTTTTTAAGATCTGAGGGCGGACAAAAAAAGTACCGACAGGAAAAAGTGCGGACAGAAAAGTGCGGACAGGAAAAAGTGCGGACAAGAAAAAGTGCGGAAAGAATAAAGTGCGGACAGGAAAAAGTGCAGACGCACAGACAAGGCCGGCACTATAGTTTTCTTTTACAGAAAACTGAAAATGGGAAAGAACTCGCACCTGTCTGCGTGTGCATCCACCAACGCCCTGAATATGAAACAGGATAGAATTAACAGCCCATGGATTTAAAGCTAAACAGCGCACATCAAAAAGAGAGTCAAGCACACAAAGCTGCCGTCGACGCGCTGCCTAGCCAAGAGCAATAAACAAGTCACGGGGAACGAAGAGAAAAGGCAGAGACATGCAATAAAGCGACAGGCACGAAAACAAGAGTATAATGAATGAATAAGAATGTAGTTTAGTGTATCTCTATGTGCATTCATTAAGCGTTAATCTCTTTTCTCTTCGTGCCTCCTCTTTTGTCACACACATTTTGCCTTCCGTTTACTTATCTCCTCGCTCTCAGTGACTTTGTTTATTGCTCTTGGCTATGCGGCGCGTGGACGGCGTCTTTGCTATAGCCTGACTGTCTTTCTGTTGTGCGCTCTTCAACGTTGCATCTGTAGGTTACTGATTGCGTCCTGTTTCATAGCCAAGTTACATGTGTCAAGTTACAAGTGTGTGTATACACGCACACGAGCAGTTATGAGCTAAGTATAAATTTTTTAGTGAATACTTATTTTGCACCAATGTTATATATATATATATATATATATATATATATATATATATATATATATATATATATATATATATATATATGTGTGTGTGTGTGTGTGTGTGTGTGTGTGTGTGTGTGATTGCCTTCCTCCCTGCCTGCCTGTGTGTGTAACTTTCTCTTAGAAACATGTGAAAAAAATAAAAACGGAGATCTGATGGCAACGAAATGAATGCTACTCGTAAAGCCCTTTCAAGAAAGCGAGTTTTAATCTACGGCAGTCGACTAATAACCAGGTACTAATTCATTGTTTACCCCAGCAGAAAGGCAAACTAGTTTTAGGAAACTCTTCCAAACAGTTCCTTTCTTGCCCACCAAGGGGATTGAACTCGTCTTCCTCTGTTGTGAGCCAGAACTAATTGAACCACGAAGCCCAGAGAGAGAGAGAGAGAGAGAGAGAGAGAGAGAGAGAGAGAGAGAGAGAGAGATGACAGTATAAAGATTAAGGTCCTTCGGGGTGAAGGCTACCTAGTAGGGCATCCCCAACGTGGAATCGCTCAATATTTAAATGATGCCCGAAAGTGAACGATGAGGTCACAACTGACTGTGGAATGCATTACGGAGCGACGGACGCTGTCTGAATAACGTTCTTCGTTATGACTGTTTGACGTCTTAAGCTAGTCATGTCTTGCTTTATCTGGGAATTTATACATGTAGATATGTATATGTACAGGTACAGTGTATGTATGTGTATATATATATATATATATATATATATATATATATATATATATATATATATATATATATATATATATATATATATTATTATATAAATTTTTTCTCATATAGAACTTACATTCTCCATAGCTGTGGCACGAAATGGAATGGAATATAAAATTTGGGTCAAAGGCCAAGCACTGGGACCCATGAGGTCATTCAGCGCTGAAAGGGAAATTTCAAGTAGAAAGGCTTTAAAGGTGTAACAGGAGGAAAACCTCGCAGTTGCCCTATGAAACAGTTGTCAGGAAAGGGTGGAAAGTAAGATGAAAGAGAGAGAATATGAACGGAGGTACAGTAAAACGAATGAAATGGGTTGCAGCTATGGCCAAAAGGACGCATCGAAGAACCTTAAATAATGCCTACAGTACACCAGATGAAGTGCACTGACTCGACCCGCCTACGGGAACTTCACAGCTGTGGGGTTGCAACAACAAATCCAAAGCAACCTCACAGGGATTTCGATTGTGAAATTTGAGGTTAGGAGTATCTCATTCCAAGTTTTAGAGCTATGGGAGAATTGAAAAGCAAGGGCCTACTGCTTAAGAAGACATGAAGGTAAATTTGAAACTATTTCCTTACTTTTTAATGAACAATATTTCACAGCATCCACGCCAACTCTAGACACCTATTTCATTGCTGTAAAACTAGAACTAAAATTAAGTCTGTTAATTTCCCTATATGCTCTGTAGAATTGCGTAGCATCCCTCATTTATTCTGTCGTTTAGTAGTTTCAGTGACAGAGAAATTATATCGGTGACCATATATGTATGACTGATACGATGAGCACATGTTAATCTCACCTCTCTGAGAAGTGTTACTCTTAGTCGACAATTCACAACAGAAGAAGAAGAAGAAGTCAAGGTCTTAGACCAAGAAATTTTTCCAAACTACTTTTCCGCCTGGATCAAAATGATAAAGAACGCACTGAGACTTCTTAACAGAGAGTATGCGTTAAAATATTCGCCCCCATTCAGGATGGTTTCGCTACCTTGCTCCTGGAATACTTCACAATAACTAGTAATTTTCCTTAAGTGTTCGCAGTTTTGTCGAAAGCCTGGTATTCCAGGAGGCTAAAGTCACCGGTAACATTCTAGATGGACAAACGCCATCCAAAGCCAAAGAGCCGAGAATGAGGCGGCTATTTATCGCCGTCAAGATCAGACGGTAGCCTGTGAGGCAAAGATGATGATAGATAAGCAATTGAGAGATAAATGAAATCTAAAGGTTGCTATCCAAGTCACTATCGTGATGATTCAAAGAACCGTTCATTGTGGAACGCCAGATACAGCTAAATCTGGTTTAGATGATGCACCATTATGAACTGAACTAAATATAGAATTTAGGCCAAAGGCCAAGCACTGGGACCAATGAGGTCATTCCGCGATGAAACGGAAATTGACAGCAAAAGGTTTGAAAGGTGTAACAGGAGGAAAACCTCGCAGTTGCACTATGAACAAATTGTTAGGAGAGGGTGGAAAGTATGATGGAAGAAAGAGAATATGAACGGAGGAGGTACAGTAAAAGGAACAAAAGGGGTTGCAGCTAGGGGCCGAAGAAACGCTGCAAAGAACCTTAAGTAATGCCTACAGCGCACCGCATGAGGTACACTGACGGCGCTAACCCCCTACGGGGATGCTCCATTATGTGATACCCGAAGCGTCCAGTGTAAAACAAATTTGTGTAACCAGGTTCTTAAGGGGCCACATATCTCCTTTCCTTTCAGATTCTCGCAAAATATAAACGTCATTGTCTGATTCTAGATTTATCATGAGCGTTTGTTTGAGTGATCAGGCAAGCAACCGAAGATCTCAACTGGACAAAGCCATGTCAGTTATACGGGAAGAATTTGCCACAGGCTATAACCTCCAGAGAGAGCACTCACCAATGAGTTGTAATGCCGGTCAAGCTTCCAAAATTGCTGTTCATTAAGGATACAAGATATTAGAGATAATGTTGCTGATTTTTTTTAATACGTCTGCAATTATACCTTCGCGGGAAAGTGGTCAATCCTCACTGCTGAGGTGGTTCTTCGTGCTTCGATTTCTTTATAATAATTTCCCTTTGAAGTTGACTACCTATATTGTCCGTAGTTCGATGGATGTCTACTTTAACTACACGAAAAATGACCGACTAGCAAAAACATCCAGAACGAAAAAGTTAAGATAATAATTGAATGAATACTAAATAAACTGTTAAGAGAACAGAAAGCAGGGCAAAATCTTCAATATGAATGTAAAACGAAGCTACCAAAGTCCTTTTAATACATTAGCTTTAAGCTATTAGGTCCCCAAAAGTAAAAAAAAAAAAAAGCTATTACCCTAAAGGTAGAATCCTACTAGCTATTCTACTAAGCATAAGAAAACAGAAGTACCTTGGCTACACATATCAAAGCAAGCTTTGCCAAAAGAATAACACCTGCTGAAAAAAAAATAATGAAATGTTAAGAGGAGAAAAATGTCTGTAGCAATGAGTCTAAAATGCAGGGATATATACAGCCGAACCTCACCACTCACCTCTCTCTTCATTTTAGCCTGCAGGAGGGTGTGCAATCTATCGTATAGATTATGACTATTATTATTGTTGTTGTTTATGTGATTTGGGGAACCGGTGCGAGGAGGCGACGAGCCGCTTAGGACGCTCTCGCGGGCGTGCGTGAACAAGGACGCAGCGGACACTTGCTGGCGAAGTTTGGCTAGAATGTCCTCGCCCTCCAAAGCGCCTCCGACGGGCTTCAGTGGGCTGTCGCGGCCGCCCATCAAACCCAGGCTGTCCTCTTGTTCCATGTCAGAGACGCGTTCGTCTGTACCCGACTGAAATGAATAACAAAATGAATTAATATTTCAACCATAAACCTTATTTCACACCTACCTGCTACATATTTCAAGATTTTAAAACTGACCTCTACAGTTGCGGAGGTCATTATCATGCATGAATAGACAATGAAACTTGGGATATCTCTGAATTATCATTGGCAGGATACCTAAATAAAAAAACACATACAATAAACAATACATGTTAAACTCCAGCCCTCGTGGTCTCTACAAAGTTTCAAGAGGATCCTTTACTGTACACAAAAAGGAAAGTCTCTGGAAGACCTCCCAGGGATACTTGATCATCCATTTTGGCCTTATGAAGTGTGACATGTCTCGACTTTGGTCGCCATATACTGCCTAGAAGACACCTGCTAAGATGGTCTGTTATCATATCTATCTACCTGACGTTTCCTGATTACGACCCCCCTCTCCTTTCCCTTCCCCCTCTCGACCTCGTCCCCCAGCGATACCCTTCTAACATACATTAACCCCAAGACATCAACCTTCACTCCTCTCTCTAACCGGGTATCAACTATAAAAACAATTTTAGGAGCATTGAACTTGCGCAGCATTCGATGGAATATATTTAATTTCGGATCGTGAATGCTTATTTCCCACTAAGATTGTTTCTTTCTCTATTATCTCCACTGTTTCTTTCTCTACTATTTCCCACTAAGATTGTTTCTTTCTCCATTATTTCCCACTAAGATTGCTTCTGTCTCCATTATTTCCCATTGTTTCCTTCCCCATTATTTCCCACTAAGATTGTTTCTTTCTCCATTATTTCCCACTAAGATTGTTTCTTTCTCCATTATTTCCCACTAAGATTGTTTCTTTCTCCATTATTTCCCACTAAGACTGTTTCTTTCTCTATTATTTCCCACTAAGATTGTTTCTTTCTCCATTATTTCCCACTGTTGTTTACTCCATTATTTCCCACTAAGATTGTTTCTTTCTCCATTATTTCCCACTAAGACTGTTTTTTTCTCTATTATTTCCCACTAAGATTGTTTCTTACTCCATTATTTCCCACTGTTTTTTACTCCATTATTTCCCACTAAGATTGTTTCTTTCTCCATTATTTCCCACTAAGATTGTTTCTTTCTCCATTATTTCCCACTAAGATTGTTTCTTTCTCCATTATTTCCCACTAAGATTGTTTCTTTCTCCATTATTTCCCACTAAGATTGTTTCTTTCTTCACTATTTCCCACTAAGATTGTTTCTTTCTTCATTATTTCCCACTAAGATTGTTTCTTTCTCAAAACAATAAAAACAGAAAAGGATTTTTGACGATGCAAGCAATTGCCGGTCTTTCATATTAGGGCCGAGAGTTGAGGAATCTATTATCTATCTATCTATCTATCTATCTCTCTCTATCTCTCTCTCACCTCCGTAATTTTTTTTTCTCTCTCTCTCATCTCCGTAATTCTCTCTCCTCTCTCTTTCATCCCTGTAAACGTCTCTCTCTCTCTATCACCTCCGTAATTTATTTTCTCTCTCTCTCTCCCCTCCGTAATTTATTCTCTCTCTCTCTCTCTCATTTCCGTAATTCTCTCTCCTCTCTCTTTCTCTCTTTCATCCCTGTAAACGTCTCTCTCTCTCTCTCTCTCTCTCTCTCTATCTCTCTCTCTCTCTGTTTTCCTGACATGACCCTATCATCGGCGACCTTCGAGGAATGCACCAACATGCATGTTCCTACGTTCATTTGGCCACGAATTTTATTGGGCACGGACACGCGACTATGACCTTTGTTGAGGCATCCACAAAGATTGAAATCGTGCCCTATCGCTGTGCCCACACCCCGTTCCTAAATGTCGCGGGTGGGGATGATAAATATAAACAATATTCATTAATGATGCAAAGCATTGGAGAAGTGTTCCCAATAAGGGTTCAGGATTCGCATCTCCCTTCCACCCACGGGTACCCTCGGGGGTCCTACCTAGGAGCAGGATTAATCCTACCTAGGAGCGTGTCTCTTCTCGCAACGCTCCCTACATCCTAAAGACGGAATGTCCCTCCCGCGTAGACTTGAAAAACTTCGATGACGGCGAATACGCTGCTACTCAAGATGCGAAATGCAATGAAATCTCAGGGTAATATTATTTCTCTGTGCATTTCCTTGATTGCGGAGTTCGAGCGTCCCAACAAAATTTTAGAAAACGGAATAGTTAACACGGAAAAAATAAAAGTGGGAACCCCACCTCTCTCTCTCTCTCTCTCTCTCTCTCTCTCTCTCTCTCTCTCTCTCTCTCTCTCTCTCTCTCTCACTTTGTTATTTTTTTTCATAACAAATATTTTAATGCTACTTCAGACTCAGATCTGCAGAAATATTTTTTGCCTTGTAGTTTTTTTAGCCTGACATTTCCAGAGCTGATGTGGACTTGTACGGTAAATATTCCAAAACGCTATCAAGGATGTATGTATGTATGTATGTATGTATGAACTAGTTGTTACATGTACAATTCTCACCTACTATTTTCGAATGAAGTTGCTAGTTGCCTGCATTTCTCCACCCATGCTAAGATCAACTTGTTGACTAATGACAAAGTTAAGATTCAGAGTCAGTTGACTAAAAGACCCTAAAAGGTTCAGAGTCTATTAAACAAATAATTTATAACTAACTAACTCATGAGACACACTGGGTTTTAAATGAGTCATCCTATATCGAATATTCGCCAAGGATTCGAACCCCGGCCGCCTGCCCTGCTCTTTCCCACACCAGGGGTCGCTCAGGTGTTACCATTCTGACTCTCCTATAATGTCGTTCGTTAGTGAGACGAACGTCGTGACCCTTTTAACTAAAAAGGAATAATTATAAATAAATAAATAAATAAATAAATATATATATATATATATATATATATATATATATACATATATATATATATATATATATATATATATACATATATATATATAATATATATATATATATATATATATATATATATAAATTAATGTAATATACATCTACATATATATATATATATATATATATATATATATATATATATATATATATATATATATATATATATATATATATATATATTTACACATACTATTCAAAGAAGTTCATGATTAGTAATAAGGCATGAAGTGACGTAGATCAGTACGAACGAGCATGAAGAGTAGAGAGCAGGTAATACCAAGGCAAAAGCCAGTGAAATGAGAATATAGTAAGAGAGACATGAAAGGTTGACAGAGCGTCAGTGGGAGAAGTCACGACGTGAGGCATCATCATGATATGAGAGAATGGAAGAATTCCTGATCGAAGGGATGTTACAGTGAATGGAGAAGAGCTTGAAGGAGGGAGGGCGTGGGCGGAGGAGGAGGAGGAGGAGGAGGAGGAGGAGGAGGAGGAGGAGGAGGAGGAGGAGGAGGAGGGGGTGACGGTGGTGGTGTGTGTAGGTGATATCATGAGACGTCGGGAGACCATTAAACAGAAAAGTCGTAAATCTAATAATACGATTTAATGGGCAATAAAGTTATGATCGAGCAGCTGGCTCCTTGCGGGAATGTGTGTGTGGCACGGGGCATGGCATGGGTATAGTAGATCCAGAACATGCGAAGGGGGAGGGGGCTGGGACTGGGGGGGTCAAAAACTAAAGAAAAAGAAGGTGATACGTTCTTCTCGTTTATCAGCCTGAATCGAACGCTCTCGATGGTAGGTGCCAATGCTTTTGAAACTTAGAAAAATAAACAGATTTTTCCTGTAGCTTTTCCTGGTCGTCGTGCGTCGTGCATAGTATGGCTTCTGGCTCACACAGCGAGGAACCCACAATGAATAAAGTACTTGGTTGTTAGTGAGAGAGAGAGAGAGAGAGAGAGAGAGAGAGAGAGAGAGAGAGAGAGAGAGAGTAAAGCAACAATTGTGAGTGGTCAATACACGTCAAAACGCTTTCAATCATATATTATCATAATTAGGTAGGTGTAGGCCTAGGCCTCGACGATTAATATTCTATTCATCAGGATGAAATAATTCATGAAAGAGCCTAAAGCTACTCTCTCTCTCTCTCTCTCTCTCTCTCTCTCTCTCTCTCTCTCTCTCTCTCTCTCTCTCTCTCTTGTATCAGCCAACGCACAAATGAAACACATCAATTCAAAAATAGTGGAATAGCGGTTAAAATGTCACTTCCCAGCAGCTATTCCGAATGATGTGGTCAGTCCGAAAACCATAGGCTGAGAACATTCTATTTCCTTATGAAACACTCAAATGCGATGCTGCTTGTTTAACAAAAGACACAACTCATAAAGACTGAAGTAAAAGCATCTTATCTAGTCAGTGTCTTTTCTGGCCTCAATCAAAACACCAAATAGTGCACATCATGCCATTTTAAAGATATAAAAATAGAGAGAGTGCATTGCTGTATTTAAACTTATCTAAACTGCACTTTCAGCCTTGAAAGATTAGCGCAAAAGATTACTTTTTCCCCCCATTAGAATAATTGCTACCTGACTCAAGCAATCACGAAAATCAAGCAAAAAAAAAAAAAAAAAAAGCAAATGCTCAAGTTTTCTTCACTGGTCTGGTATCAAGAAAACTGATCTAGCGCGTCACGTGTCTTGTCTGGTAAGTAATCACTACAATGACGATATACGCAGAGATTTGAGCAACGAGAAAGATAAAAATAAACTCTTGGAAAATGAGACCGAAAACTTAAGATTTTCCTAAGGACTATTTAACCATGATAACTAAAAACAAAGTCATATATTTTGCCGTTTGTGAGTTAACAGGAAAAAATGAAAGCATATTATGGATTTCCTTCAAAAGCTTTCCAGCTTAAACATATTAAATTCATATGAATATAATGTCCAACAGCAAGAAATGTAATCACGTTTTGAAGCTACAAACGAAATGAAAGACAACTCGTTCCTTTCTGGATTGTCTCAAATATGACTTCCGAGCGGAATTCCCCGCCAAAAACAAAAAGGAAATCATTAGAAATGCATTGCGTAATCATGTAAGATAGCCTATACTGATCATTATATGACAACAATAAAGAGAGAGAGAGAGAGAGAGAGAGAGAATAAGAGAGAGAGAGAGAGAGAGAGAGAGGTAGTTAATATTGTTCCTCTTCCTGGTGGAGCAGAAAATTACTTAGATTATGTAATGCTATGGGTGCCACCAACCCCTTCTCTCTCTCTCTCTCTCTCTCTCTCTCTCTCTCTCTCTCTCTCTACTGAATGTGATAGTCAGAGTAGGCTCAACCTGACGTCATAAGACCAAGGAAAACTAATAGTAGAAAGAACACAAGAAAAATTGAGGTAATTTCGAGTTCTCTCCTATATCAGTGCACAAACAAAAGAGCCGCCTAGCGCACGAACGCGTGTCTAATCGCAAGCCCTTAAGTGGACGGGCAACGATCACTCTTGGGTGATACGCCGTAACTATACAATGCAAATGACAACCGTGATCATGATAAGAGCAAGCGATGCGACTATCGTCATTAGAATCACTTCGTCATTTTTTTTATCAGAAGATACATGTCACTAAATCCCAGTCTTGTCACAGGAAAGAGGAATTCCTGAAGAGTATTTTTCAAACCTTGTCTTTTCAATTTAAACTCCATAAAGTTCATGTTTGTTGCAAATTAAATACTTATCACGGCAATCAACTAATAACTATGCATACTGTAATAGGTCGAAACCCAGTTTGCAACAAAAACTGGCATTTACCTTACAGATCATTCTAAAATCTGCAATAGATTATACTCTTAAATGCTGGCTCCCCTCCCCACACCCCCAACTCCCAAAATGTCAACTCTCAACCTTCTTGAACTCATCCGAGATCAGATTAGTTGCAACCTATGTCAAAAGTAAAATCTAAATCGCTTGATAATTTTGTAAATAGGGACGCAAATTTCAAACTTTCAATTTGTCACCGAAAGTGGCATCATCCCTAAAAATAACAGTAAAACCTAGAACATCTAATAGAATAGAATATATAGAATTTAGGCCACAGGACAAGTGCTGGTACCTATGAGGTCATTCAACGCTGAAGGGAAACTGACAGTAAAAAAGGACTGAAAGGTGTGACTGGAGAAAAACCTTGCAGTTGCACTAAGAATCAATTGTTAAGAGAAGGTGGAAAGTAAGATGGAAGAAAGAGAATACGAACGGAGGTACAGTACAAGGAATGAAGGGGGTTGCAGCTAGGGGTCGAAGGGACTCTGCAAAGAACCTTAAGTAATGCCTACAGTGCACCCGCATGAGGTGCACTGACGGCACTAACCCCGCCCCCTACGGGATAGAACATTTAATAACATATCGAACAGCGTGTAAAGTGCAACCTAATAACCAAACATCGCCGAAATCCGACCATTACAACCCAAGTTGCTAAGCAAACGAAACTGTGATGGATTGGACAGGAAGAACAGCAAACAAGGCGACCTTTTCTTTAGCCGGCCCCTGTGTCTCCTCCCCCCCAGTCGCTTCGCCAGTGGATAATAACGGCACACAAAAAGTTACAAATACTGATTCGCTACAGATTTTCCCTTAACTCGAACAGGTTTTATTTTTCTTGCCTCCTGCAGTCAAGCTGCAGTACTCACATTTCATACTTCAGTCTTCCGTTTTCCTTAGTCTCGTCTCCACGGAGAAGTGGGTACACTGCTTCTTTGGATGTTAGGCCTACATTTTGTTCTACTTCCTTAGAAGATTGGCGCACTTTTTGGCCTTCTGCTCCTCTGCAGTTGGGCCAACTTTGTGGCCCACTCCTTCTCTGCGGGTTAAGCCTACGTTTCAGTCTACGTACTACTCCTTTTGGAGGGCAGACCTAATGTTCGGTCTACTACCTCTAGAAGTTGAACTCACTTTCTGGTCATTTTACTAATTTTGGAAGTTAAGTCCACTTCTTTTTCCCTGCCATATCCTCCTTTTTCTTTGTTCCAGATTGGTAGGTAAGTGGGGAATGGCAGACCTCATGTCAGACTTCACATAAATAAATACATACATACATTCATACATATATATAGTTACAGTTATATGAATGCTAGCCATTCTAAAAATCAAAGAAACATAGCAATGCAAAGGAAAACATACAACGCTAGCATCAGTGGTATGCAGTTGTTGTATATATTACAAAAAGTTAATCATTAGCCTACGTTCAATAACCAACGCAGGATTTCTTGAGTACTATGGCCAACAGCACACGGTTACAGGCCACTTGTTGGCAAAAGAGAAAAATTTATAACGGTGATTAATAAAAATTTATTGGAACACCTCAAAAGACCTATTTGTAACACTCGTTATCTTGCCTTTCCGTATTCAGAAAATACTAGTCTATGATGCTGGATGAATCCGTAAAAAAAAAGAAAATCACCAATAGAAACAGTTCCTTTCTCTAAAAAGCCAGTAATCCTCTTGCCTGTTCAGTCTCCAGGTCTTTAAGGAGCGGAAGTACGCAGCACTCCTATGGGTGCGGAGTGTACCCATTGCACAAGCCATCTTATGCAGACGCCATGTCTGACTCTGCTCAAATGTGGACACAAGTCTCATGGAATCTGTTCGCTGCAGGGTTTGCGGAGCAACGGCTGCTGCAATTTGTTAATGAAAGCCTTTGATCTGTTGAAACGTCAACGGTTGCCTCGTGGACTTTATTCGTTGCATAATGTTTGTGTAGACCTACCAAACAGTTCAAATTGTCAGTTATAGTCTTTGGTCTCATAAAACGTAACAGGGGTCCTCTATAAATTATTCATTGCACAGAAATAGTTTAAAAACCTATAACACTGTCACCAATGGGCTTTGATTTCCATTCGTGGAAGTTAGTGAAATTATTCATCGCACAGAAATAGTTTAAAAACCGATAACAATGTCACCAATGGGCCCTGATTTCCATTCGTGGAAATTCATACGTGCCTGCCCCGTGATTGCCACCAGAACTGCCTAACCTCATTAAGTCATAATTAAAAATTACTTAATATTCCATAAGCAACCAAACAACGTTTCGTGGAAATCATTTAGAAACGCCGACCCATAAGAAACGAGCCAAAATTACACGGGATCGAAAATCGTGAGGAGACGCCCACAATCCCAAAATAGATGTGTCCTCCCTCCCTCCTCTTCCAGGAATAGCAGAAAATTCATGAGCCAAAATCAATCAAATCAAAGCCGATAACCCGTCGAGTAAGAAATGAGAGTAATTAATCAGATTCTCAACTCAGACGTTTCCACTTTCGTATTTTTTCAGAGCTCTGTCATCATTTCGGGGATTGAAGAGAGTCTTGAAATTTGTTTACTAACCAAAGGACACCATCATTAATTGGAATCGTTCTTTTTTTATCAAATGCAAATATTCTGTTTTACTTTAGGACGAACGCATTTACAGGTTGTTTTTATGCTTCGTACTTCAGTTGGTGAACTTTACATTATACACACAGTTGATAGACGCGTGTTAAACAAAAAAATTACGATTAGCTCACACTGACTGAACAATCATACAATTTTCCCGTAACACAACTAAAAACGTTTTATGATGGTTTCCATGACGACAAAGAGTCAACTAAGACAATTTCCACGAAAAGGTGACTATCGAGAGGGTCACCTAACAGTACTACTTTTAAAAATAAAATATACCTTATTTCTATTTATGGCCACATATACAAAACTTGTATGCAAATACAATACAGTCAGTACAAAATATGCTTTGATTGACAAAACAAAAGACTGAAACACTACACTTAGAGTACGCACACTAATAATAATAATAATAATAATAATAATAATAATAATAATAATAATAATAATAATAATAATAATAAAAAGCTCACATAGTGAGAAAAGTGATGGACTCCTAAGGAGGCAGGATGCATCCCGGAACCCCACATTATAAACACCATCCAGTCGAATAGGATGACTGAGATATAAAAAAAATAATAATAATAAATGAAGCATAAAATCGCAGCAACAGGTTTAGCAAATGTAACTGAATCTCCGACGCTTAATCAAGTTCTATTCACGCAACTATCGAGATTTTGGGGAGTTTCGATGTGAACTCGCGTCCGCACGGACTGACACAAGCGAAAACACGTATCAGTTTAAAGCCTGTTGCCGGAAACACTGCCGATGGATTGAATATTGAATTGAATATACAATTTTGCAATAGGCCAAGCACTGGGACCTGTGAGGTCATTCAGCGCTGAAATGGAACTTGACAGTAAAAGGTTTGAAAGGTGTGACAGGAGGAAAACCTCGCAGTTACACTATGAATCAACTGTGGAGAGTAAGATGAAGAAAAGAGAATATGAAAGGAGGTATAGTAAAGGGAACGAAAGGGGTAGCAGCTAGTGGCCAAAGGCACGCTCCACAGAACCTCAAGTGATGCCTACAGTGCACCGCATGAGGTGCACTGACGGCACTAGCCTCCAAAGGGGACACTGCGATGGCCTGGTTTAAATGCTAAAATCATCTACACCTCTGCTAAGGGAACCACCACCAGTCTCAAGACCGTGACCTCGGAGGTCAAATTTCCGACAAATGATAAAAGTGGGCTGAAAAAATATATAAATTAAACTTTCATGCTGCCCAGCAAATGCATGCAAAGGTTTGGTAAGAAAGTAGGACTATAAACACGGAAACATTGACAGATAGTTCAAGAAAGAAAGCAATTCAAACGCCTCTGTGATAAAGCCATAAGCTCATTTGAATTTGAGAAAATTTGTGGATCTTTCCCAGATAGTGACCCCCAAGGTTTTTAACCCGGTATATATCCACCTTTGCGGCGCGTTTAGTACAAGCCAGTTGGGGATTACCGTAAAAAAACATAAAACAAAAGATTGTAAATATCATAAAGATAATGACCCCCAAGAAAAATTAGTCCTAGATAACGACCCCCGAACTTTGTTGGGGTCACCACCAAGGAAAGATCAAAATTTGTTCGTATATGCAGCAACTCATCTCAAATAGCTGCATGTAGCCGGCTGCAAATTGGTCCGTATGCAAATTCTCATGAAAATCTGGCGCGATACAGCGCCACGCTTTGTAGGGTCGTCTTCCACAACCAAATTTTTCAATTAGGAATTTTCGGTCTCCCGTGAAATCGGGAGGGCTGAGACCGTAGAGAGAGAGAGAGAGAGAGAGAGAGAGAGAGAGAGAGACTGCTATGACCAAAGAAACTTACAAGAATTATGAATGATACAAACGAAAACAGTGAGCGACCGTGTTGGTGATTTTAAAAGAAATTTCCAATACTAAGTTTAAAAACAATTTCAAGAAAGATGAAACTGTTCACCTTTGCTTAACCCTGTGTCCTTAGTAATTAACCATAAATTACCTATAAGTCATTCACACACCTATGATACTAAATAATGTATTCACGCTGAGTTCGTCACTGGAGAGACGCTGTAAAAGAAAAATCTATTATGAAGGATAATTTCACCAAAAATCCGACAGTTGTTTATTAAGCCGAATACGCCTTCATTCAGAACCATTTAGTGCCATTTATCAGAAAGCCGTCCTATCTTAATATGGGCTATTATAAGTAAAATTATTAACAAACTGTGTTAATTAAATTTCCCTTCGTGGGGTAATTACCACGACAACGTCGTGTCCAAGAACTCCGTTTATCATAATTTATAGACAAAATTCAGGCAATACACCCAATAAATGTTGCCAAGGAATAATAATTCGCAGCTGAAGAAACCTCTTCGACAAGACTTTTTGTGCAATCTAAATCTCCTCCAGCCTCCATACACATAGCTTTGCTAATGACCTATCCGTCCACGCACTCAAGAACAAGTGATTTAATTAAAAATCAAAATAATACAATTCGTAAGTTTCTTGAAGAATTGCACTTCACTATATCTATAATTGATGAAAAGAATTCGTAAACAAAGAAAAGTACAAGCTGTGAAATTCCCGAACAAGTGTACTCTATTTTTACTGGCAAAACAAGGCATGATCTTCCAAATGTGTGTGTGTGTGTGTGTGACATCACCGGGTAAATTATGTGGAAGGCGTTTCATCCAGGTGGGCGGAGCCTATTCCATTCAGCAGCTACAGTACAGGGGAGATGGTGGTCCACCTAACCCACGGTAGAGTTTTGGGGGTAAGGTAGGGTAGGGGGGCCAATAGTGTAGATGGAATCGTGACGCTTTATACAGACATTTGGACAGAGAAGTATTTACAGCTACTGTTCTTGCGGAAGTTCCCAATGGCTGGGAAATGTGTCTTGTTGTCAGTGTCACCTCTATAAATACTGGACTAAAATGTGCGTCGCGATCTCATTAGCGTTTCGCCTACAATAATCCTTCGAGTCATTCACCCTAATCAAATGCTGTTTTTCAAGCCCTGTATAAACAGATATTCCCATACCAAACAAATACTAATGCACGCTGTTAGTCTAAGACATACTTGAACACAAGACAATTCACAAACAAGAAAATATGAAGCAGATAATTAGCAATCAAGCACAGCGAGCTCCAGAAAATGTAAATCTGCAAATCAGCAAAGTTTTAATTTTTAGCCTGACAGATAAGCAAATTATAAGTAAGCTGCACGTCAAAATTCTTCACTTCACATCAAAATGAAAAATCAGGTCTTATTCCTGATGACAAAATACACAAATCATAAGGTTTAAATCCACTGCTGACGACTTTTCTCTTTAAATTAAGGGTCCAGTGACGGAAAAAAAATTGTTAATTAGGCAGACAAAGGAAAGAAATGTCAGTAATGGAAGTAAAGGGTTTCTGGTATCATTACCATCCAACAAGGATGAAATAAAACGAAATGAGATAAGATTATTATTATTGGCTAGCTTTCAGCCTAAACTGATAACAGGTAAAAAGTCACAGGTAAAAAAGTCACAGGAAAAAAGTCACATTAATTCTTTCCTAGATAGTGACCCCCCCAAAGGTTTTTCATCCGGTATGCATCCACCTTTGCCGCGTGTTTAGTACAAGCCCGTTGGGGATTTCCGTAAAAACAAAAACAAAACACTGTAAATATCATAAAGATAATGACCCCCGAGAAATATTAGTCCTAGATAACGACCCCCAAACACCCTTGGGGTCACTATCTAGGAAACATCCAAAATATTTTCTGTTTTGTTACTTTAACTGCCACCGCAAATTAACGTGACTTTTTTTCCCAGCCAAAATTGTTACTTTTTCCGTTACTTTTTTCCTAGGCAAAATTGTGACTTTTTCTGCATGACTTTTTCCCTAGCCAAAATTGTGACTTTTTTTTCCTGTGACTTTACTACCGCACCAATTGATCATCTCATACAATCGTGAACCATCAATAACTGAAAGAGGAGTGTTATATCTGACGGGCAAAGAGCACTTCCTACCATTAAAATGAGCGACTGAAAAGGGCCAACTAGAACATTAATTTCAGGAAAGACAGATCCTCTCGTGTAAAAAGTCAGGAAACTGCTGGATGCACATAGTAACCGACGAGTAGCTATGTCCACGGAAACCATCTTGAGAGACAGCGCTACTGAGAGAAACGTGATGATAATGTTGGAATTCGAAAATGAGAATTAGTCTTCGTTTTAATTACACTGAATTGAACTGAACTGAATACAGAATTTAGGCCGAAGGCCAAGCACTGGGACCTATGAGGTCATTCAGCCCTGAAACGGAAACTGACATAAGGTCTGAAAGGTTTGACATAAGGTATGAAAGCTTTAACAAGAGAAAAACCTCGCAGTTACACTATGAATCAATTGTTAGGAGAGGGTGGAAAGTAAGATAGAAGAAAGAGATTATGAACGGAGGTACAGTAAAAGGAACGAAAGGGGCTGCAGCTAGGGGCCGAAAGCCCGCTGCAAAGAACCTTAAGTAATGGCTTCAGTGCACCACGTTAGTTGCACTGACGGCACTAACCCCCTGCGGGGTTTTAATTACAATCGTCTCCCATACGTGTCATCCAAAAATTGGGGTGATTTAAAATATGTCAAGTACCAATTCACGCTTGAGGTTCAAATTCGAATTGTAAAAAAAAAGGGGGGGGCAGGAACGAATAACAGTAGAATTGTATCACACAAATACAAACCATTTTCATTTATCCAGAAAACACGATCAATATGAATTTAAATTCGGATAAGTCTTATTACAATCTTTGGTTCCGAGAAGCGCATACCGGACTTGGAAGGAAATTCTATTACCAAAAAAAAGACTATCCTGAATAAAAAAAAAATACAAATACAACACAAATGCGTTCTTTTTCAAAAACAAACAAACAAACAAACAAACGACATAGCAACTCTGAACATCCTCCAGCAACGAGAAATATGAATATCTCTAAAGTTTATTGCAGAAAAATTCATATGATCGTTAATACCATATTCAATGGAGCACACAGACAGCATCCTTCCAACACAAGTGGAAAGCAAGACATTCAAAAGAGCCGACAGCTCTCAGCCAAGACTGCCGACAGGTAGGGCCCGTTCAAAAAGGGTGGCAAGCAACCCTTGTCAACTCTGGTGGCAAGAGGCGACGACGGAACATCGCTGGGCGAAAGGAGCAACTATTCAGCACTGGTGGAAGGAGCAACCATTGATCGCTACCGTTCAACACTGGTGGAAAGGAGAGAGCAATCATTGGACGCTACCGCTCAACACTGGTGGAAGGGAAAGAGCAACCAATGAACGTTACCGTTCAACATTGGTGGATGGAAGAGAGCAATCATTGGACTCTACTGATCAACACTGGTGGAAGGGAAAGAGCAACCATTGAACGCTACCGTTCAACACTGGTGGAAGGGAAAGAGCAACCACTGGACGGTACCGCTCAACACTGGTGGAAAGGAGAGAGCAATCACTGGACGCTACCGCTCAACACTGGTGGAAGGGAGAGAGCAATCACTGGACGCTACCGTTCAACACTGGTGGAAGGGAGAGAGCAATCACTGGAAGCTATACCTCTCAACAGTTGTAGAAGGGAAAGAGCAACCATTCACCACTAATTTAAACAAACTCCCCTTTGTTACGTAAGACTCAAATTATTTTTTTTTAAATGTTAACTGAAAGAAGCACAAAAATTAACTATCATAAATTATGCTGCGTGTAAGAATGGCTCGGGTCTAAGTAATGTGCTATCCTCATGGAGAATTCGCTTTACTGCATGAAAATCTTGCGAGTCCTGAAAGGAATAGCCTAATGGACATTTAGCCTAGGAAAAAATGTTAATATGCAAAAATACTGCAGAAAGCATTATTATTATTATCATTAATATAATTATTATTAATTATAATTATTTCGTTGAAAAGAATGGCACTCTGTATGCCTTCTCAATTTGGCGTAAAGTTTCTTCGAAGCTGAGAAGGCGCCATTCTTTTCAACGAAGTTTGCATCAAAGACGGATCTCCTTCTAAGATATTATTATTATTATTATTATTATTATTATTATTATTTAAATCGCGCAAGAAGTCCTCCAAAGGAAGACAGCTGTCGTCGAATTCAGGTAACCCTTCCTTGGGTGGGCGGGAGGGGTGGTTTGAGAAAGTAAACAAGGAGAGACTGGGCGTGCTACTAAAAATCAACACCGCGCTTCTTCCTTAAACTAATTACGGGAACGTTTTATGCAAAGTACGCAGACATTTCCCTACTGCAATATTTGCAAATTCTTCTCATTCCTTCACCCCAACTCACACACACACCACCTCTCCTTGCAGCAAAAAGGAACTCTGCCATGACACACCAAACCGCATTTTAGAGACCCCCCTCTCCTCTTTGTACGAGGAATGAAGAAGATAAAACAAGGCCCGATCAATACCCTCAGCGCTGACGCCTGGCCACAAGGTACGACGAGGGCAGCAGACAGTGTTGCCAATTTAGCTCTTTTCGCGCTAGATTTGGCGCGCTTTCAATTATTTCGAC
>NC_089789.1:27426105-27536105 GCF_040412425.1 Macrobrachium rosenbergii
GACCATCCATGTAAATTTAATTCCAGGTAACCTATGGGGCTACTCAGACGAAACTCGGAGGCTCCCTCTACTTCGGCGTGGTAGTTTGTTACACGCCTGTGGTTTCTCTGGAACAATGCAACTGTGTGCACATTAAGGCTAGGATTAAATGAATGTCTTTTCAGGATATGCTTTCACATTTACGCTAAATCACGTTATTAGGAAGCCATAACAACACGTAGTTTATATCTGAAATACACCTTCAAATCTCATTGGCTGCTTTCATACAGGGACGTGTATTACTGTAGTCACTCTCACACACATACACAAGCACAGAGCTGAACTTATGGTAATATTCTGTCTGCTAAAAACAGACGAATTCTCCTTAGGCTATTCTAACACATAGGTCTGCTTGCTCTCTCTCTCTCTCTCTCTCTCTCTCTCTCTCTCTCTCTCACAGAGGAAGAAGAAGAAGAAGAATGACATTCAGTACCAAGACAAAAATACAGCAAATCTCCAAGGAAAGCACTGAATACTTAAGCTTGAAAATAGGGTATCATTTGTTTATGCAAATTAGTAAAGGCCTGCTATTATTTTTAAAAACTTAAGAATCAAAACAAAAACATTAATACAAGTTAGAAAAACTAAGGCAATGGCTTTAGGGTCTTTAGAATAGTGCTTGGGTTATCCTTACAGCAAAAAAAAAAAAAAGAATTATAAGAGAGGTTACGTGTGTAGAAAGGAACTTTCTTCATGTGTAGAAAGTTCTTTTCTACTATATTACGTACCATCCCAATTCTGGCCCGGGGTAATATTAATATATGGGGGCCAGGTATAGGGTACAGTTTTATACGTCCATTACACATTCGCAAATTTATGGGCATTGGCAGAAATACTTCCCAGTCCTACAGTAACGGTTTTGAAAAATTCTCGGTGCTACACGTGTGACAACTTGGCGCCTCTACAGAATGTAGATGCCGTCGCTCCACACTAGTTTAGTTTAGGTGCTAAAAGGCACTGATGGAATCCCTTGTTGAAAAAATTAGTCTAAATGAGAGAACAATAAACCAGCAATTTGAAACAAGTGACAGGAATACCATCAGTCCCATAGAAAAAGCATCGTCAAATAGCCACAGTCAATAATGTTATCAATAAATCTTATTTTTTCCGGAGTTCTAATAAGTTCCGATTTGTACTTCATTCATGATCATTCTACTTCACTCCTTCTCCCTTTTTCGTCCATTTCCTTCATGCTTTGGATGGATAAAGATACCGAATTGCCAACCCCATCGGCCTGCAGATAAAACGAACAGGGCGAAAGGGGGGCTAAATTTTTTTGACACTCCTTCTCTAATCTCTTAAATAAATTACGTAATCTCGGTGTCGTTTCAAGGTGACCGTTTTTTACGCGGACCGGTATACAGAAAACGCGCGAGCGCGCACACGCGCACAAAGAAAACGAGAGAGTGTGGGAGATACATGTTCAGTGAAGGAGGCAGGGCTGAATAACCACAAACATTCAAGGTAGTCCGTCACGAGGTGTATGCCTCTGGCAGAGATTAAGCATCACTAATCAGTGTGCCTATTTAGAAATATGAATATATGTATATTATATATATACTGTATATATACTGTATATATGTATATGTATATATATATATATATATTTATTATACAAATATACAAAATATACATATATATACATATACACATATATATATATATATATATATATATAATATATATATATATATATACATACACTCATACCTACATTACATACATGCTACATACATACATACACACATACACTGCTTGAAAATGGAATCTTTTTTCCTTTCTGGAATTTTGTATTTGTGTTATGCTGACATGACGGAATTTGAGTGAAATTTTACACACACACACTCGCACACAAAACATATATTTATATGTATATTGTTATAATATATATGAGCGTATGAGCATGCGCGTTGGTTGATGATAGGGAAGACTTCACCTTCTGAGAAAAAAAAAAAAAAAAAAAAGAGCCCAGAGCCCATCCCTCTAAAGTGGGACAAGAAAGAAGTAGTACTGCACAGTTTCGAACGGCTCCTGAAAATCAATTTAACTTCCCTGTCGCCACACGGCCTCCACCCCTCCCTCCGTCTCTACCCCCTACTAGGAAGTCGGCCCCCTCCCCTCCCCGCCGGCCACATATGGTAAAAAATGATTATAAAATAACCGCAAAAAGGAGCAATTCATCTTTGTCCTTCGGCGTTAACGTAAAGTAACCATCAATTTGGATCATCAGCGGAAAAATAATGCCGATAATCAGGAAATGAAAACATGTCGGCAAATCGGGGAAGAAAAAACGCGGACATGTTACTGAGTGGAAGCCTGAGACAGAAAAGAAATAACTAGGCAAATATATAAATACAAACGACCAATTGAACAAATAAAGTCATTTCTCCGTAGCCATCACGAGCAGCAAGGTTTCTTGATGAATTAGATAGAATAAAAAAATATGAAAATGATATAGATCCTTGATCTACTAATAAAAAAATTGACCGAGAAACAATCAAAGGCGTTCTCCCTCATATGTACAAAGTCCCAAATAAAGTCCCATTCCTGGATCACACCATTCAGTAACTAATAAGTAACTGGGATTTTCATTCATTGATCATTTTTGCATTGATACAAGGGAAACCGTAAGTTTGTGGAGAAGACCGCTGGCTTCCCAATCAGATTTCCACGCAAGAGCCCGTGCTTACGAGTTTAGTTATCTAACAATCACCACCATCCCACAAAATAGCTTTCCAAATGAATAAGCACCGGAAGGATAAAACGACCTGATTCAAGTTTTTACGTAAATGCTCACATATGAAGACTCAATAATCTATACTGAGAAATTTAGATAAAACAAGATTACAAATATACTACAACGTGGTAAAATTCAGTATATAAATGAATATTGCGTAAATGGTTTGTCAAAAAAATAAATAAAAATTATTCGACATTATATAAAGACTGCGGTAACATTTGCTCAAAAGCGTGCGCTATTGTAAAAGGAGTGTTCCCTTAAACAACTAAGCATAAAAAAGCGTAAGTTTAAATACTGTGGAAGAAGAAGCCGATATGTTAAAACCATTAGGATCAAACCTAACTAAGCTGATCATATAAGAAATAAATACAAGTGCTTCGCGAGAGAGAGAGAGAGAGAGAGAGAGAGAGAGAGAGAGAGAGAGAGAGAGAGAGAGACTTGAGCTTCAACCAGCTGCTCCTTGAAATAGAGGCATTTGTATATATCTAATCAAGTTCCTTATACTAAGGAGTAGAACATTTTCAAATAAAATTCCAGCTCTTATATTTTCTCATTAATATAATACAAACACATCACATTTTAATAAAACTGCCAGAGCGCTAAGGAATAATAATAATAATAATAATAATAATAATAATAATAATAATAATAATAATAATAATAATAATAATAATGAAACATCAGACATTTGCTGCGATAACATCGTTTCCTTGGCTCCAAATGAGCGAAGAAGATCTAAGGTCGCCCTCAGAGGCACAGGTAGGCTACAACCACCCCATCAATATTTATATCAGCGCTGAAACACTCTAAGACCTCATTCAGTAGCGCATAATAAAACCCGAATCGGAGGCCATATATGACAAATATCCATAAATCAAATCATTTCTGGCTTCAATATAGATCGAGGCCATAAAGTGTCAAGACACGGCCTGCCTCCAATTCAGTAGGTCTGCTTACTGCTTCTCACGGTAATATTATCGCCTGCCTACTCCTCCTCATCCCCGATAACTACCTGCTTAACAGGTCCCTGATATCTGCCCAAAACAGCCCCGGGCATCAGCCAACTCTTTTCTGCTAATTAATCAAACTTTAACGTTATCATAAGAGGTGAGCACAGCGACAAGGCAAATGGAACCCAAGGGAGTATTGTTCTAAGGATTCTTTTCGTTCCCGCGCGGGTACCGTTACCGTTGCCGCACCTGACGGGTTATGGAAGTCCGAGACCTAGAGAAAAATGGGCCTTGTTCCCCCCCGTCGCAAGGGTGGGAATGGCCGGACGGCACTTCCTCACGCCGCCGGTGGGAGGTACGATTCTTATCAATTATTGGCGGGTATTGGAACATCCTCCCAGAGAAGCTGATCTGGGGCGTCGGCCAGCGTCATACTGGTATTATCCTTCCATAATCAAACTGCCACTACCATGCCATCATGGAAGTGCCATAATCCGGCCATAAAGCCACAATCGCAAAAATCAAATCAAGCCCTTCATAATACTCGGGGCTATCGCCCTTCCAACTATGTGCCTCTATGCATTAAGGGGGCCCATTTTGATTTGAAGCGTTTCACAAAGGAGATCTCTCAAAGGACCGTCGTTCCCCTACAAACCTTATATAAATAACAATTACTCTTCCCTGAGAGTTTTCTAAAGAACCGCCACCATCCTACAGAAGTTTGATAAAGGCTCTTTACTTCTATCAAATGTTTATAAAATCATTATACTTCTATCAAATGTTTATAAAATCATTACTTTACTTGGAATCAAATGTTTATGAAACCGTGACTGCTCTTAAAAATATTTATACTGAACCACCACTCTTATAAAACATTTTTATGAGGAACAAACTTTCCGGCAATTTTTCTTACATAAATAAATAAGCATAATTTTCCCACTGAAAAATATTAGAGAACTATCACATTCCTACAATATTTTACCAATAATTTTATCTTACTGTTTTTATGACCAAATATAACTTTTTAGTGTTACAAACCTACCTTTTTTTTTTTTTTAGAAAATATTCTTTTAAAAATAAGGTTATGCAAAATTCTATAGATAACCACCACTCGATTACAAAACACTTCATTAACAGCCATACTTTTTTTAAATAAAAGTCTTCCGAAGCATCATCACTTTGATACAGTTCTTTTATTCAAAAGAATCTAACTTTACTATCAACAATTTCTGGTGAAACGTAATTGGAAAAATCAACAGTTTCTGGGGAATGATAACGTGTGATTTCGTACACTTTAATGAAACTGTTTGTAAACAATTCCACGCCAATTTGATTCCCTATTTAACGTTATATTTCAAAAAATATGCCCACGTCTCTACACCAAAATATGAATACTGTATATTCATATGCAGTATCAGCCGCTGAGAATTGCTCACGTAAAGCTATATAAACATGATACGGATGAAAGTGCCGACGACCCCCCTCTACAAAATAAAAAATAAGAAATACGTGACGGAATAATTTATTAATAACCAAATGAGGTGTCTATGCCACGTAGTCACTCGAAAACATAAACATATCCAATTTGAGCACCAACCTTCATGCGATCGAGTAATTGGATAAAACGCTATAAAAATCCTGATGAGGGACATATAATTCTTCGTTTGAGGAACCGTGTGATAACGCTGTTAAATTCGACATACGACAGTAAATGCCCTGTATCAAATGGGCAACTAAGGCGTTGCCATAAGTCACTCAGAAGCTGTTCACGTCCAAGTAACAAACTGATGTCAATAATACAGCCATAACTGTTAGAAGTCACTCGGCCTCGTCTATAGATCCTAAGATACACTTACCAACCTCCTTAATTAGCAAATGATGGGAAACTGTTAACCACAATGTGAACAAAGAACAGCTATATACCTTATAAAGGACCTTGGAAGCTTCAACAATCATCGATTAACATTCTTCCGAATATCTAGTTGTCATCCTAATCTCCTAACCATCAAATTCCCTTTCCACTCGAGGAGTTGATAAAAGACTCGTAACAACCCCTACAACAACTAGGTGGAGATTGATAGATAGATAGAATGTGCAATTCAGGCTGAAGGCCAAGAGCTGGGACCTGTGAGGTCATTCAGCGTTGATAGGTGGAGATTGAGACCATTTCATTTATTTTTCCCCCCATCAAAGGTATGTGCCTTTTCTAAATCATTCATTAATCATCAATACGTTTCTGAGTCTGTTTTACCAAGGGCTCCTTAAAGTGTCGATTACAGTAATTAAACATTGGTTTCCTCCTTTTTAATCCTCTCTCCAGCTGCTGCTAAGTTGGTCTATATCCCTCACATTGGTACACCATTTTAAATTTATTTATCTATTATTATTATTATTATTATTTTATTATTATTATTTCAGTAGATGACACCTGTTCACGTGGAACAAACACACCAAAGGGGCCACCAACTTCAAATTCAAGCTTCCCAAGAATGTTGGTTTCAACCTCCCACCGCAGACCCTACACTGCTGCAGTAACTGATCATGATACAGACCCAGTGATTTTTCATCGCACGGGGGGAGACGCAAACCCACATCTGAGTGGCCAGCCTCGACACTAACCCCCATACCAGCGGACCAACTTGACTCTTGATGCCAATTATGAAGAAATGAAACATTTTAAGCCTGTGTTGGAAGCGATGTGGTTAATCTATAGAGTTTTACTGTACATGTTAATTACGTTTCTAGCAGCCCTTAGGAAGCCTAGCATCTATGTAGCAGCCTCTTTGGCCTTTACCTGCTGCGCTTAGTCTTTTCAACGTTCTATAGCGGTAAAATCCTTGAAAATAAAATGACACAACGTAAATTAAGCTCCTCTTCAACTGGAGTGGAATTGGTTCTGCCGTGGCCAATAGGCCCACCCAGCTTTTAGGTCCTATATTATGAAGGCGAGGATCAAGCAGTCTTACGACAACAGTCCACAATAATGCTGTCAACAATGTCTTTATTACCTGGACACAATGCTACCTCCTCCTCCTCCTCCTACCAAACCCACCCCGGGAGGAGTTTAGATAAAGCGATATGGATGAGACTCACACGAGGAACAATCAGCTCCTCTGCCCGCCCATATACCCCACCCACCCCCGTCCCTATATCCCCTAAATCATACAGCAATATACTATGACGTTTCACTGAGGTACATTTCAATGTTTTTATCCGCCCAGGAAAATGGTAACAATGTTTAAAGGTTCAAAATTTCATACGTCAAAAACGGCTACTCGGCGACAGTCGTACTAACGTTTTCACATCCATTTATTTTGGGGAATGAACTCGCTAGATATGCATACATAAAGCTACATAATCGCGCTGATAGTCCCATCAATCTTGCCGCCAAAGAGACCCCGAATCGCAATTTGTTGTCTTAGGGAACTACGAAAGGGCAGGTGTAACTACAGGGCAGTAACACCAGCAGCACCTGTGCAAGGAAATTGTATCAACACACACCAACCACACAAGTCGGCATTTTTGATCTGGGAGGCATATTTGACAGTCACGAGTCGGGGCCAAACAATGTGCGCTCCTCTTTCCACGTCGCTAACATAAACTTTTTTTCTTTCTTTCTTTTGCTCATGAAGAGGGTATGAAATGACTCCGTGTCCATTTAGATTGATTGATCGATTGATCGACTTACGGGTTTCAGGCATAGGCCTATATGCCAAGCACTGGGGCAACTACGGTAAACCAGCGCTTAAAATCAAACATTAATTTGGCTAAAATTCATTAAAACTGTAAATTAAGATAAAAAAAAGTACATAAAATACAGTCTTTTATACGAATTAAATAAATCTGTTAAATCTGATAAAAAGTTAAATTCTGAAATAAGTTAATTTTCTTTAAAAACAACATTAGTTTCCTGATGTCACAATTATTATCAAGTAGTACCTTTTTCCATTAAGAGGGGCGTCTCTAAGACTGTTCATATTTCGGATCTCACCAAGTCTTTTCAATTCAATACGATCTTGCTATCCCTCTTTGACCTTGCTGCAACCCAAAACATTCGACTAACCACTAGGTGCTAATTCATGCTTATTTCTTCAGGAGAGCAACGAATGCCTCGGGAACCAGACCTAGACTATATGGGCCTCTCGCTAGTTAGTCAAGGACGTTAACCACACATTTACCGTCCTGTATGCATATATATACCGTGTGTGTATATATATATATATATATATATAAATATATATATATATATATATATATATATATGAGAGAGAGAGAGAGAGAGAGAGAGAGAGAGAGAGAGAGAGAGAGAGAGAGAGAGAGAGAGAGAGAGGCAGCACTGCACCACTGTTCTTACTGAGAGTGTTGTCGAGCCCGCTCCAAACATGAAGCACGAGCCTATCGTCACTACAAGGTCACCACGAGGGTGTAAAAAGGATTTCAAACTATGGAAAAATGGGTAAATGCGTCGGAAACGAATAAAACCCATGCCCATTAGTAGGTAACGTATAGTTTAAATGCTATTCACTCACAGGAAGATAACAGATTCCAGAGCAGAAACTTGGGCGATGAAAGTTCACGGAGCGAACGGATCCGAACAGATGCACGTGGCGAGGTGAGAAAATATTTAGGCCTACTTGAACCACAACATTCGTGCATTGCGTCGGTTTCATAGAGGATACATTATACATTTCTCAATTTCATAAAATAAACATCTTTTCATGTAGATTTTTCCTTGTAAGTTCAGATATAAAATTGGAAAAGCGATGCCATGGAATACATGAGGTGTAAAATGACTGGAAAACAAGACTACCTTCATACCATGAAAGTGGAAATAAGCTCAGACCGAGAGAGCTATCTATGGATTGAAGGAACTATTTAACGCAGAAAAGTGACTCCCAAATTATGAAACCCAGGAAAAGGGGACTTACATAAATGTTATAAAAAAAATGACTCAGCGTGAATGTAAAATCATGATGGAATGAACGAGCGCCCCCGAGGTGATATAGTGGTAGGTGAAGATGGGAAGCAAACATGAGAGGGAGGGAATAAAGGAAAGAAACAGAAAAATGAAGAAGGAGAAGAAGAAGAAGAAGAAGGCGTTATCAAGGACCATCTGGTAAACAAGGGGGGTGAACGGACCTCCTCCGCCGAAGCAAACCATAATACTATACCTGAGGTCCTCTTGTCCTTTATATTAGCACAGGCGTCGTCTGCATGATTCAATAGTCGCCTTCTTCATCGCAGATGTATTTTCGAACATTGTCTTTGAAACCGCATTTAGGCAAAAAAAAAAAAAAAAAAAAAAAAAAAAAAAAGCGTCTCTTGAAAACATGAATAAGCAAGTAACATTTTTGGCGTTCTGTTGTCCTTTATGTTAGCAAACGTGTCATTTACACTTACATTCTTGTAGCCTGCCTTTGCAATTATTCCCATAAATTCCCTTTGCAAAGTTAAAAAAAGTTTCCGTAATGATTAATACAAATAAATTTACAATGCTTCGCCGAGTATCTTCATGAAATATCTTAATAAAAAGAACTTTACATAACAGTCTTAGGCAAATTCAAACCCCGTGTAATAATGGATCAACTGGCAATTAACACCCTTTCACGGAGTTTACATTTATAAAATTTTCCGTCTACCTGTAAAAATCAGCATTTTCCAACAGGCCTCTGTAAATAAATTTCTCCAGGGCAACGCTGCGATAACAGAATCTTGAAAAATGCCAGACGAAATAATGCCATGAGAGAATAACAACATTCTTCGTTGTAGAAACAAATCAGGATAACTCGGACACAAATATCGATCCACCTCTTGAGACAAGACGTTACTGGCGACCTACATTTGCTGCTGATGGGGACGCAGGACAATTCGGAACAAAGGCGACAATTTAGGGCAATGAGGACATTCCACTTAATAAAAAAAAACTCCCTAACAACGAACAAATCAGATCTGTGGGCGACGCGGAACGTAAGAAAATCAAGCACAAACAACTGTCAATAGTCCTGGCAATATAACTGCCCTGGGAATCATTAAAATGACTAAATGGCGGCGTATTTTATAAAAAAAAAAAATGTCCTCCTTCCCTCCACCTCTCTGTCTACTTTTAATTTCTGGCGGAGTAATTAACACCGACCGCAGATCACAAACACCAAAGTACGAAAACATCAAGGAGCGAAAGATGCCATATCGCCAACAGAGAGTGTGACAATTCGTTATTAAACAACCAGGGTAGAACGTTCAAGCGATCGAACTAAGATCTCAGATAGATAATGAAATGAACAAACATGCGCTCCTTCTATTAACGGCTTTTGAAAAGGGGGGAAAAGGCAATCGATTTTTATACGAATCGGGACGTGTGGCAACGTCCCGATTAATCCCGCCGGGTTTCGATCCGTCCCTATCGTGTTTCAAGCGAACTTCTTCTTCTTCCTCTGGGGGAAGAGCCACGTCACGTCTTCTTCTACAGATCTTACAAAAACAACACAATAAAACAATGTCTCATTTTTCTTCAATAATAATTATACAAACTGAAATGTCTTATTTTGTACAACCGTTACTACTATTAATTAATCAAATTTTAGCTAGTTACTTATTATTAGTTGTAGAATTAACAATAATATTATTGATCATGACATAGTATACTCATGAAACATCTTCACGAATTATGGCATTTTGGTTAAACTTGTGTCCTTTAGATCAAAATAAACTGAATTCGGAACCACGTTAACCACTGCTCAAGGGATTTTCCCAGTTACTTCGGAACGCGATGAGACTTCAGTGACCTCGCCACTGGTTCCAAAAATACAAAATGATAAAGGAAGACCCAGTTGAACATTAATAATGCTAACATCTATGGTACTCTAAAATAAAGTTTACTTTAAAATTGTTGCAGCAGCTTCGAATTAAGATATAAAACTGGTATAATAGGCGTCTATGATAATCTCTGTAATAGTAGTAGTATAGGAAGCCTTACATATACAACGGCTGAGTTGAACTGAAATCAATTTAATAAGCTAACGATCTTCTCTAATATTTCGCAATTATATTTCGGAAAGACGTACCACACGTGGTGCGAATCTACGATAGAGACTGACTGGTGTGAGAGAAGATTACAAGCAATTCTTTTACCTTTAGACTTTGTTTAAAAAAAAAAAGACTGGGCCTCTTTTAGTTAAAAGAAATATCTTGCATTAACTAATACACATAGAATCAATAGCTCGTGACTTTATAATACGGTGAATCAATTCAATGTGACCTGAAAATATACTTACCTAACATTAAACAGCATGAATGCATTGATCTCTCTCTATAAGATATATATGTATATACACACATATATATATAATGTGTGTATATATATATATATATATATATATATATATATATATATATATATATATATATATATATATAATATATATATATATATATATATATATATATATATATATATATATATATATATATATATATATTATATAATGTACATACACACATCACGATTATCTGAATCACACACTGTAAAACCAGTAAGAGAGCATAGCATCATCTACTACTCTTGACCTCAATCACAACACAGACAGAACGAAAGAACCCGCTTGTTACAAATACAAGGCAAGTGCTTCAACAACACAACGATTTTCTTTGGGTACTTCAATATCAGTACCTCATGCCTGTACAAATGTGACATTTGCCGGTAGAAATCTTACATTACTGAGAGGGCTTCTATATCCACCCATACACAGACATACACAGACACAGACTCACACACGACCGATCCCACATGGCACAGAATTGCCGCCAACACAAACAACAGTGAAGACGAGACGGCGAATTCTTAATTTAAATTTGCCTACCCACCACCCACACCCCCCCAAAACCCCACCTCCTCCACACAATAGGCCCTGGGACTCAATCATCTTCAAAATACGCTTTCCTGCGGTGCTCTCAAACTTGTTCGAAACGGTCCACGGGGCTTTGACGGAAGCACTGCTGAATTTCACCGCAAAACAACGTTCACCTGCCTGGAGTGGAACTTTGATAAACACTTCTCTTCGATGACTTGAAAGGATTAGACGACCTTCATGAAAGGCAAAGCTAAAACAGACGAAATCGAAAACACACGGAAATCAAATCCGCGGACGCGAGGCGCAAGAGGACGAGTGATGGCCTGGGGCAATGACCTGATACCGGACAGACATCACCAACGACGTCCCTCTTAACCTTATGGATTCGGTCCCCATCTCCTCCACCGTCGCTCTCATGGGCAAACACGCATTCCTCCAGAGCTCCAGATCATTTCCCTTCTGCGCGATGCTTTCAAGGAAATGGTATAAAACGGTAGGATGCTTGAATCACAAAATCGCGCGCGTATATTTGCGTAAGGTGTACCGTTGTCACGATTTAAGTTACTTGTATTTTGAATGCCCTTTACGGAGTAATTCCGTAGCGGAATATTGTAGCAGGAATATCTTTTCATTCCTTCAATATTCTTGAAAGGAATTAAACAGTACAAGTAATTTTTTGTTTATCCATGGTATCAGGTAATTATTAGCAGTAAAAACCTGCCAGATTCGACGAGAAATTCTACGGAAATCATATTCAATTTTTCATCCCTTACGAAAGCCGTCATTATATAATTATTATTATGCATTTCGGGAGGCCATGCAATGCCAATCACTGGTTTAATAATGATGACCACAGCCATTGCGACGCTCGATAAATAAATCAAACGAAGTGAGGTAGATTTGTCGGTCGTCCTCCTAATTAACCCACCAGCACCATTAATATTATCTAATCCGTATTAGCCTACTCTCCTTGTAGCGTTGTACCTACTTCGGTTATTTTGCCCGTTCAATGAGCTATATATTATTAAGTATCCAAAACACACACACAAATATATATACATACACACATACATATATACGTACAGTATATATATATATATATATATATATATATATATATATATATATATATATATATATATATATATGTATATATATATACATATATATATATATATATATATATATATATATATATATATATATATATATATATATATATATATATATATATATATATATATATATATATATAATTATTGTGAAAACTAGTGTGCGTAAATGTAAAACGCATGTGCCTTCCAAGTTCCATGTATATTTTGTATATATCCATTTTCTCCGGAACGGGAAAAAAGCGAATGACGCCCAATAATCACACCAAATTCAATTATTCGTCGGTTTATTTCTGCCTTTTACGCAACACTGTGTTACACGTGATGCTTGCGTGACAATCTACTAATAACAGTGGCCCCCTCCGTGGTTAGGTATAGGGCAGTCATAGGCGAGGTTAAGAGGGGGTGGGTCCAGAAGGGCGAAATTCGTGAGGTAATTCTATGGCCTAATTAATTCACGTAAAGCGGCGTCGCAAAATTCCGAGCCAGGTAAGTTTCTGTCACAGGTAAGCTTTCTGTGGGTGTTGCTAATTGCAACAGTGACATTGAATTTCTCGACTTCCATCGACATTTCGGCTACTCTTACCAGAGCGAGCCTTGGATCCAAGAGAGAAATGAATGTGGATCACCTTCTTTCCTCTAAAACCCACACCTGTGAGGTTGGAGGGCGTTGAGGGCAATTAAGAGGGAGCTGCATGGGCGTGAAGCCTCGGTCTGATAGGTCGCTGCTTCTCATGTAATGTTAGCTTAGTGTGTTTCGCTATATTCATTCGCTATTTTCCGGTTATTCTTCACATATGCCTCCACTATTCTTCTGCGTCAGCGAAATATAACAGACAACAAATTCTTCAGTAGACAGAATGCTAAATATGGGTATAAACACGATTCGTGGCTTCCAAAGTAACAAAAATGAGAATTCTCGAAGTTGTTGTTGCTTGGCGGTCATAGACATTTAATGTCATGCCCTGCACTTTATTTTGAGTAGAGGAATTCGGCATCCAACACTGTCAATGAACCCATCAACAAGGCCCACCCGGAGAAGCTTTAACCGAACTACCGGCATTATGATGTAAAACTGTGGCCTACAATGAACTCCAGTGCCACTCAACTGTAAACATCATGCAATCTCTTCATTAATAGATTATCTTCTAACGAAACAAAACTACGCATACCCCACTCCACAAAAAAAAAATAAAAAAAATTAAAAAAAAAATAAAAAAAAAAAATCAATATGTAATTAAAATTTTCATTGATTATTACATAAAAGCGTAACACTGTGAAGTGACAGAAAGCTTTCAAAGCCACTCAACAAAAAATAGCAAGTATCTATTCTGGCGACGGTGCCAATGCCGTGGTGCCAATGAGAAAACTCGGCAAAATTAACGTCAGCAGGTATCAGAAAACGTTTGCATCAAAATGATTCAATTCACTGATTAAATCAACGTCTAGTTACAAAATCGCCTTTGGAAAACTTTTGTTTAAAGCTTAATAAATAGTATTATATTGTTATACAGGAGCAGTTAACATTTTTATGCTGCTCATAAAAAATACAGTTAAGTGTATTCCATTTACCGAAATGAACTCTTGTTTAGGAATCGACATTATTCATCTGTTTAACTATAGCTGACGTTAAGTAGGAATCGACATTATTCATCACAATGTAACTGTAGCTGACGTTAAAATAAGGAATCGACATTTTTCATCACAGTGTAACTATAGCTGACGTTAAAAGCTCATTTTCTGTGATACACTTATACTGGTATAAGTGAATTCATGGAAAACAACAGAAGGTAGATATTAATTAATAAAACCTAAAATCCTTGGCTACTCCAGCAGGAAGGGGGTCTAGTCACACTACCTCAATATATATATATATATATATATATATATATATATATATATATATATATATATATATATATATATATATATATATATATATAACCAACTTATATAAATACACAAATAATAGCAAGAACCAAAATGAACAAATTCCATGTTGGTGATGATGAATAAAATCATATGTTGGGCATCCAGTACCCTCATTAAAATGCGTTTCTGAGGTGATATGCGTCACTAGCGTCACAGATTAACAAAGAGAGAAAAAACTAACTCAATTTCATCTTCATCTCCGTCTTCAGTTTCATAGCAAGAACCTTCCCTTCATCATTTGGCCTAAGACCGGACCCCCTCCAATCTCTCTCCCTTTTTTTCTACTTGTTAAGATTTTATATTCGTTCTTTTTCATCAAGCAGATCTTCAAAGTCACATGATTAAAATAACACGTTTCATTTTTACTTTAATTTTTTTTTTTTGTGCTTCCTAGCGAAACTTACCGAATTATTTTTTCACATATGTATTGCAATGTGGGGTAAACAACATTTTATGTCTACAGCTTTCATGAGGACAGTATTCATCTACGCTCTATTAATAGCGTTCCTGTCTATATGAAATTTATCATCAGTTTGGAATTTTTACTGTATTCATGTTTATACATCTCATTATGAAGATACTCCTACGAAAGTGTTGTCATATTTCTACCGCATTCAGTATCTGATCCTTTGTATTTAAGTATTTATCTATATACTTCTGGGTTCCTCACTGACTTGACTACTTTAGCCACATCCAGCCCCATGATATTAATAAAAACTTTCTCTCTTACAATTAATTTCCACTCCTTTTTGTCCTTACTAAATTTCAGCCCTTTGTTCCCCAAGTGTTTTCCTTTTATATTATGGTCTTTATTCCTGACATGATATTTCCCCCATTCTCCACCAACAAAGCAAAATCATATTAACAGCAAAATAACAAATTATCTTTTATCATAACCCGTGATAACTCAAAAATGTATATATACCGTACCAAACAATATATTTCCCAGAACATTTCCTTGTGGCACTCCTCATGACAGCTTAATTACTGAACGTTAAAATTTTCAATAAGCATTTTCTGAAAAAATATTATCTGGCGTCATCTTACAATTTTCAAGATACACAACAAGTTCCGTGAAAGAAATATGAAGATAAAACTCAAATCTATCAAGTCCTAGGTAAGACAAAACGAGTCACCTTAAATATCGACTGACTGACATTACATTTTGGTAGCTGTCATCACAACGGCTTCGCGGTCACTGATGCCGTAACTGTCAGCATATAAAACCACCTGTAGAGTTATATACAATAAAAAAAAAATCACGATAGCTGAAATAATGTGATCTAACAAACGAAAGCAAACATCCTCACTTTCCAAAGGAAATAGAAAAAAAGAACTGACAAGGCAATTTTCCCGCTTGTCCGGTTATCAAACGGTAATTGTAATGCTGTCGGCTACATAAAAGGCAAGATGATAATTAACGTTATTTTTTTTCCCACAAAAGCTTCTACAAATCAAGTTTCCGGAACCGAGATCTATACCAACGGCGTGAGGTTCATGATTTGGTGAGGTAGCACAGTCGGCCACGTACTGCGCATATTGTTGTGTATTTCTACACCTTCGATTTGCACTATAGCCTACACACCTCTGTCCACAATTGCTTTCAAACACAAAGAATTAACTGCATGGATAGGAATTACGAGCGGGGAAGCATTGCGCATGCTGGAAAACACTGCATTTAAAATCTTCCTTTTTCATCCGTTAGATCTTCAAAGTAACAGGATTAAAGTAACACTTTTACTTTAATTTTTGTTTATTTTACTTCCTAAGAAAACTTACAAACAATACCCGGATCCTAACACGATCGATATCGATTGTTGGTAAACATTTAATGATATTATTATATGATGATGCGATGCCTCGTGGAAGCACTGAGTGCGCGTGAAAATACTGCGTTTCACATAAATGTATACAAATCGAGAGAATAAACACTATATGAAGTACAGAAGCATGTCAATAAACTTTGTTTCTTTTCACACCTTACTTCTGTGTTGGATTAATCATTTCTATAATTACAATTTATACATACATATATAATATGAAGATATATAATATATATATACATATATATATATATATATATATATATATATATATATATAACCTATATATATATATATATATATATATATACATATACATATATATATATATATATATATAGTATATTTTGTGTTCTTGATATAGCTATATTAAACTATATATAAATTCTAGAATTGAAAACCACCAGATCTACTAAACATATTTGGCTGGTTCATATCTAATTCATCCAGCAGTATCATTCACCCGCTACTGTCCGTTGTGTGGAAAAATTCTGACCTAAACACACAATATATACAGACAATTTTCTCTTGCAATTCACGAACAACTGAAAAATAAACTAAAATGACATAACATATATATATAATCATATAACATATATATATATATATATATATATATATATATATAATAATATATATATATAAAAGTAACACCTAACTTAAATCTAATCAAAAGAAAAAATTCATTGTAAGAAAAATAATTATTATGTATTTATATATATATATATATTATATATATATATATATATATATATATATATATATATTATATATATATAAGTCTATATATGTATGTGTATATATTTGTATACATTATACAGATAATGTATACATATATATACACATACATAATTTAACAATATATATATTTATTTATATGATAACAACAACAATGGATTAACTATTATGCAAACATGGCCTTAAAGACAATTCTTTGTAGTTTCTTAATGCTTTTCCTTATTTTCGTCTTATCATAGGTAACAACAAACAAGGTAACATCAAATTATATCCAAAATTGGAAATAAAACTACAGGTCTGAAAGTGGGAAGTTGTCAAAGAAAATCTCCTGAATCACAGCACCAGTTCACTACCAATTGATTAAAAGTTCCTACCGACGAAATAGAAAACTTAAAAACCACACAAGGCATATATTACCCAAACCTACACGATATACCCTCCAATAGATTATGAAGTCAAAATAAAGACTTCCAAAGTATCTATGTTCCAATTCAATGGAAAATCTTGAATACGAAAAAGAAAATATGGTAGATAATATGGTAATTTAAAGAGCAATATTCAACATTAAAATCACACTGGAAAATCTTGAATACAAAAGAGAAAATATGGAAAATCAAGGAGCAATATTCAACATTAAAACCACAGAGTTAAAATGTGCAGTACAGATGATCTCTTACCTCTTTGAAAGTAACAGGAGGTAGTCACTCTTCTACTAATGCGTAATCGGGGGGTGTCAGTTTATGCCTAACCGGTTAAAGGCCCTACAAACATAAACGCTACCTGTAATACGAGGCTCCAAGTTTTCGATCGTTCCCTGCTACTCGCTCTCAATACCACCACCGGGCTACTCGTACGAAAAACTACGACCCAATACGAGGGAATTGTATCTATATAAGAAAATGACGAGCCGTCGATAAGAACAGTCATCAGCGTCGCTATTCGGTCCAAATTCCTGGCATTTCTCGCTCCACGAGCTCTCTCAAACATGACCCGCGCAAGGGGTGAGGAGAGAGAGGTGGCGGAGCGGCGACCTACCGAAAGGCCAAACGAAAACTATCTCGAAATTGCTGGTCATTCCTACTGTCGTCGTGGAATATACTACACTGGAAAATGCACTGAATTTACTACACTAGAAAAAGACACAAGAGTTACAAAAGAGCGGAAAACTGAAAAATCAACTGCTAAACAGACTTGATTCGTGACAGAAACCCACCGATTTCGGAGGAATACTGTCACCGATCAGAAGAAGCAACACGTGGATAGAAATCTGACCACAAACAGCATTCGTTATCAGTGCAACCTTAAATTAACAACCACACGGAACAACACACCGCTGAACTGGAAGGGCTTTGCTCTACGTCACTCAGTACTGGCATCGACAGAGCTTCGAACGGTCACACACGCATAGAAACCGACACTTGGTACGAAACACAAAACATGAGCATGAAGCACAGACCACCAGTGCCTCCAGAGACGAATCATTTCTTTCGGAACTGGGACACCTCTTCACTTCCTAAAATGTTATAAACTGATTTTGACCAGTATAGAATATGACATGTTTTACAATAAACCAGTCAAAGACGATGGTCGTTATCACCTCATATGATACCTGGAATCGTTTGTATCGGGAATAATGCATTTGTGTATGGGCCTCCAGCGCTGAATACCACTTTAAATGGAAACCTTAAGCACTTCAGAGTTTTACAGACTGTTCTTATACAGTATGCAGAAGGGCTCTACCAGGATATTACCTGTCAAATACTACGAAATATAAGACTGAAAAAATCAACAGAAGATTCAGTGTTCCATGACAACACAAATGCAGCGCACACTTCTTGGCTAATGAGCAGTGCAATAGTTCTCTAACTCCACTAACCAGGAACCGCATATAAAACACAAATGAAATATAAACAGCTAAATAACAACAAACGGAGGGCCTTCACTCGTTGCTGTAAGCTGGACTTCCATATTATTGTAAAATCACTCGCTACGCACGCTAAATCCATGAAAATCTTCATTTTCTGGAAACCCTACATACTGGAGACAGTTTCGGTTATCTAAAACGACTGCCACATCCTTTCGTTACGTCACTTTGCGCGTCGATCCTACAATGAGAAATCTGACACTTGTTTCACTTTGTTTGGTTTATGCAGACCTCCCGCAGGTTTAATTCCTGTCTTTCAGGCCTTGAACGTTTTTCAAAATGAGGTGCTTCTTATATTTTATAATCGTCTTTCAGTGTTTTCTCATCCAGTGTCACGCAGCTCCTGAACGGAGAGTCTTTAGTTCTTTTTTAAATCAGCTTTCTTCTTGTATTAAATTGCATAGAAGATTATTAGTCAAAGCCATGATCCGTACTATTTTTCACCTTTGACACATATTCTTTATATACTGTGCACTTATTGCCATGGTCGAAGGCAAACGAGCTTTGATTAGTTATAAGATGTCAAAATTTACTGAGCTTGATTCTACCGGTGATTTCACTCGTGATTCTTTCAAGTCAAAATATTACAAATCAAAGTCTAATTCATTTCAGATAAAAACACGTTCGCATCCTCTGACGCTCTGGACGTTAACAAGATTACATTGCTCGTGAAAGAAATGGATATAAATTGTAATTTTTACCTGTGCGAAGGCGTTAACCGATCTAATTATGACTGCGATGAATCTTACAAGTGGAAATACAAAGGCTTTTGTATCGACCGAACTTTACACGAGTAACGGTCGTTGAAACATAAGCAAGAGGAAAGAATGATTTAATTTCCCTCTTGCCAGCGTCACCGGTAACTATAGGCCTGCTTTAGTGTGATGATGTCTGCACTGATAAAATACGAAGGGTGCCTATTTGATAGTTTTTTCATAACTAATATGCAATAAGGCAGTTTTTTTTTAATATGTACGGTTATTTTTTTAAATATTTATGGGAAGTTATTTTTCAAGAGTTCTTCTTGCAAAATATCAACTTTTCACGTCTGCTATGCACCGTCCATATTTACACCTTGTTACCATTTTTGAAAAATAAAATTTCTTGGAAAATTTATTTGCTCCCATTACAAGAACGAAAAATTATACTAAAGCTTGAAATAATAATAATAACAATAATAATAATAATGAATTAATTCGCAACAGGAAACAAATGCCTCTAACGCTTATTATGGAGGAACATGGGAGCCATAAATGTCAATTTGGGCAAGACTGCCCAAGGCATTTCGCGGACGCAGACATTATGAAGTCAACACTACATGAAAGACAGGAAACATTTTCAGTCACAACTACGTACCTTTGGACGCCCTAAGGACATTATTGAACCAGCAAAGGGCAAGCCCCAAAAATCAGGATAAAAATATACAATGGGAGCCTTTGAAAGAGGGCACTCTTTACCATATTGAAATGCAGTTTAAAAGCGAAATGCAGTTTAAAAGCAATCGCTTTCGGCACAAAATGTAGGCTTTAAACAACTTCGAATTAAGACAGAAATAATGTTTTTAGTTTCACAGTCTTAATAGAATACAATCAACTGGCTAAGAAACAGTCCACGGAGGAATACTGTCAAAAGCAAATCTTCGAGGACATTAAATCATTTAAGAAATCACAATAGCAAATCATTATTTAATTTTAAAAAATTGTTCTCCACAAGGATATTACTATTTTGTCAAATCATTCTCACGAGACCTGGGTTCAGCTTATGAAAAAAAAAGTTATAAAAACTGTCACATGAATGAAACCTGAATCTTTTATATCTTGGAAGATTATATTATATATATATATATATATATATATATATATATATATATAATATAAAAATATCATATATATATATTATATATACAATATTTATATTTATATATATATTTATGATATATATATATATGTATATATATATATATATATATATATATATATATATATACATCTTATGATTAGGACTTACATATTTATGAAAATAAATTTCTTCAGATCCTTGATAGCGATATTTACCGCCGTGTACGTCCTACGGTATGTATCCAATATTAAACGATTAGTTGTTTAATATTGTATAAATGCATTTATGTCAATAAGGAAAAATACCGATGTGGTCTATATATATATATATATATATATATATATATATATATATATATATATATATATATATATATATATATATATTCCAACTAATAAAAACATAAAACCAAATTCAACTCGAAAAGGTCGCAATCGTAGTCTCATAGAAAACGTCCCTAGCCATAATTATTGTAAGTATAATAATCCAAACGCCTGTCATGTATTACCACTACCTAAAATTTTCTGTGAGAGAGAAGAGAGAGAGAAGAGAGAGAAGAAAGAGACCTGAACTCTTGCTATATGGCCGTCAAGGGTATATAAAATAAACCAACCAAACCTTCTAATTGTTGGATGGGCTGTAAAATGGCACGTTTGGGACACCATGGATGATGTACGCCCCCTCCACGACCCCCCCCAACACCCTTCCCCGTCCTATTTATAACTAGGTTCCAATTTATCCCCGAGTTTTCAGATCTGTATAAAAATCTTACTTTATGTTTACCCGGGAAATTATTTATGATAACAGGTTTTCAACTCTTCGGTCCCATGATCTTGGACACGAACATTTCCTAATTCTTATAACGTTTCCACAATTCTTCAAAAGGTATTTAATGACAGTTACTCTGTGCATCCTGGCAGCAGAGAAACCAAAATAAAGATTATGATCCCTGTATCGGAAGTAATTCCACTAAATTCACCAGGAAAATGCAAATCTTAAAACAGTATATAGAAACTGATTTCAAAGCCTGAATATCTCCCATTTGGTAAAATAAAAGCTCCGATCTCTCAGCCGGAATCTTTCAATTTTAAAAGCTAATGACGGGTGACAACCACAATTAACTTCACGTCCAGCAAATTCAGTATCACCCATTCCACAAGGAAATAAGACGTTGGTGCCATAAGGACTGCACAGAAATATAAATAAACATAATAAGCAACAGTTCACAGAGGTTGGGTATAAGCAGGCCGGCCAAAAACCTCCGCGGAGCAGAGAAACGAAGGATCCTCTGAGCCCACAACATTTTCTCCATTCTACTTGGACCAATATTGTAATAGTAGTAGCAGAAGGAGGAGGTGGAAGAGGAGGAGGAGGTGGTGGAAGAGGGAGGAGGAGGCAGTCGTTTTATCAGATAAAAATAAGGATAAGGGGAATGAGCCGGTATCTGGTGGTCTACTGGGTGGGAGGTTAATGGACAGGAGGGAAGGAGGGGAGGGGAGAGGAGGCGGGAGAGGGGGGGGGTTGAAATGGGCCTACACATCTATCACCTTATCAGGACCTATGCGAAGGGAGTCTGACACCCATAAAACGGCGTATTTATGTCATACTCTCTGGTTCTCCCGTACCATAAAGACATTGACAGCATTTCTCCACAGTTTTTACTGCTTTGGTCCGATTCCCTCCAGAGGAGAAATTAAAGAAATTTATGGGAACAATTGTTTGTCCATTAGTTAAAAGAATCAAACCGAGGCATCCAGGAACGAGGAGGACGTTATATGCTTCAGTAACAAATTATTCTCTGCCAATGAAGCTTAACCGAAATCATCACATTGGCATTCTGAAGGGGCACTGAAAGAGCCTAAAAATGTAAATGCAATGCTGCGGTCTACAACGTCTGCTTGAACGTTAAGATCAATTTCACGTGTTATTTAAAACATAACACGTGAAATTGATCTTATATAAAACATAGGCAAAACAAGCCAGTCTGCAGAGATTTCAGAAACACGGTTAGAAGAATAAAGAGGACGAAAAAACGTGCTTCAAGTTGTGTAATCATGAACTGTAAATACACTTTCCAACTGTCAAATATAGTAAATGCACCTTAGTATAGGCCTGTTGCAAGTTGAGTGTACACAACACTTATGTAAATTTACACACTATACATCATTAACTGTTCGTCCTCTCCCTTCTCAGTTACAAACAAATTTTAAAATAACTCATAAAACAAAACCTGTAACCGCAATCATAAACGTCAACCCTTCTAACATAAAAAAGATATCAATTTTGTTGTCGCATTAATAGAGCAACTGGCCCTATTTTTATAATTTTCAGCCTTTTAAGCTATTATCTTGTATGTCTATATACAAGCCATTCTGAATTATGCAACGATAATTAGAGATCTATATACAGTCGGATTACATTATCCGATAATGTTCGACCATTTCCTCGTGTTGAACACAAACTACACAAGAGGCAAACAAATGGAAGGCTTTTCAATCACTGAGAACTCACTACGAACACCTGACAGGGGCCCTACTCTGTTTCTCATCAGGCCTATATATAAGGACGTGGTCCTTGCACGAGATTTCAAATGCCCGTGACAAAACACATTGTTTCCATTATCTGTCAGATATCTTAACCTGCTACTACGTTTGACTTTGCACATCACCTACTTGGCCATGCGAAGACCAACGAATATTCGGCTTATATCCTTCGCATGGCCAAAGCACCAATGCTTAGTTTTCCAAAAGCAACTCTGCACGTTCGACGGCCAAAACACGAAAGCCCACAGTCTGCAAACGGAACACTTCGAAAAGCTGCAAATACACAAAGCCTACGAAACCCCCACCTCGCATCATCACACCCACGTGGGCCTCCTACAGGAATGTAGACAATTTCGCAACCAAAACAATGCCGTTGGGTTCCCTTGTGTTTCTTAGCCGCTCATTCTCCGACAGCGATATTTTTCCCATCGCAAATTAGACACTCGTCTCCTAAGGCACTCACCATACGGCCGTCCTCTTCTAATTCTGGATGTTCCATCTGGTAAACAGGGATGGGATCTCGGTTTTTGACCCGAATTTTGACGGTTTTCTGATCACCACCACCAACAATTTTATCGATCGACAGGGTACGCAGAATCGACAATCAAACACCCTTCTTCCACCGACAACGGATTCACAACTGACTGAAAACGTGCGAGGGAAGCGAGACCTGTGAACGTTGCCAGATGCCGCCAAATGGTATAACGTCGATATCAAGCGTGATTACCGCCCATCACATTTCACCATCGAACGACGGTATTGGCCAGGTTCTGCCTGACTGCCACTTCCAGCAGTTCATAGATTGACGTTAATTACGTCCAAATCTTCCATTTCTCAGCCATGAGGTTTATTTCCTTTGATTAATTCAACATTAAACTGTTCAGTATGGGGTGATAATAGGGCTGGCAACCAATGGGTGGGCGAGACAGGGTGGGTGTGGGGATGAGGGCGTGGTTATCACAGTGGGCGGAGTTTGATGCCGCATGATCAACCAATGATAGCATTTTGATAGGGTCGCGTCGCCCCCGTCCGTCACCAGTTGCGAAGCGCGGGCGCTGTAGATGGGAAGTAATGGCTAGTTTTCGCGCTTTAGGGCGGAGTTTGATATCAAATTGATTGGCTATAATGGTGTCCTAACCCGCAGACAGGTTGCAAAGCCATTCCAAGGCGAATGTGCAATGATCAGCCCCGAAGTCTACCACACTTCTTATTCAAGTTCAGAATCCACGATGTTCTCTTGCCATTTATTTCCGGTCAGTATCACAGCATTGCTGTGATCGTCTGCTTCAGCAGAATCATTGTCAAAATACAATAGCTGCCCTCTTCCTGTTGACAGCAGTTTAGAGCAGGATAACAATTCCAATTATAATTTTATTAACATTAAGTAGTTTGAAGTAAGCAGCTTACTTTTTTTTTTATTCGAGTTGAGAATACCTGCTGACACCAGGTGTAACCTATGAACTAACTATAAACCTAACTTTTTTTTTTTACGTATTTAAATTTCTGTATTTGAAAGCCAGGGGAAGCTAAGCGGAAATGAAAGGTTATCTTAAATATAGAAGAGAAGTTACACGCCACGTTATATTGAGTAAAAAGAAAGATGCATGATGAAATATTGGTTTAATTTCACTACGGGAGCCACGTTAACAGAACTACTAATCTAGAAGTTGAAGTGCCTTGAATTCACGTCACTGCGATTCTACTTTTATCTTAGGAGGCCCTCCTATCGACCTTCAGTCGATTGACAGAGAAGGGTTTTTTTTTTTTTTTTTGCTTGCTTCCTCGTCGTTCTTAGTGCATGCTTGGTTTGTCAGCGGTATGGAATGGAATGGAATATAGAGTTTAAGCCAAAGGCCAAACGCTGGGACCTATGAGGTCTTTCCGTGCTGAAAAGGAAATTGACACTAAAAGGTCTGAAAGGTGGAGGGAAACCTCGCAGTTGCACTATGAAATAATTGTTAGGAGAAGGTGGATAGCAAGATGGAAGAAAGATAATATGAATGGGCGTACAGTAAAAGGAATGAAAGAGGTTGCAGCTACGGGCTCAGCTGTATGGGCTTTGATATTATACACGATTGTCTTAGTTACATCACAGACTGTGAACTCCCCACAAATGCGAGAGTAGGGTAATGACTGATATATTTGCATACCGGGCGAACCTCATGGCACGTTATTCGCCTTTGTATTTCATAATGTCTGGGATTCTTCGATCTAATTCCTTGAAGGTCCCTTTTTTTTATTATATGTCATGAGTCAAACCCGCTAATTGCATAGTTCTCTGGCTAATAACATAGTTCCTCATTGGATGGGTCGATATCGTACTCGGCTAGCACTCTCTAGGCCCGCGTTCGATTCTCCGGCCGGCCAATGAAGAATTAGAGGAATTTATTTCTGGTGATAGAAATTCATTTCTCCGTATAATGTGGTTCGGATTCCACAATAAGCTGTAAGTCCGGTTGCTAGGTAACCGTAACCAATTGGTTCTTAGACATGTAAAATAAGTCTAATCCCTCGGGCTAGGCCTAGGAGAGCTGTTAATCAGCTCAGTGGTCTGGTTAAACTAGGGTATACTTAACTTTTTTTCTAGCTAATTACGTAAAAGGATTGAGACCTTAGCCTGTTGGTCGTACCCCTCCCGAAAAAAAGGGGCGGCACATTTGGGCAAATATGAAAAGTTTAGAATGAGTCAGCTAGAAGACAATTTAAATTCCCAGCTTGGTCTCCTCACATCGCAGATGGTTTGTGTACAATACCTGCTGATCTCTAGTTTTCTAATAATCTTTGTTACCTTACACGCTGTGCAACGGGCACAAAAGCACGCGAATAGTTGGTGTTCATGGGAATGTGTCTGATATAGGCTATAGTATTCCTTCCTTTTAACATAAAAAATGTGACAACAATAGGCTACATAACTGAATTAATATTCTGCCCACATGAATATGTATATATATATATATATATATATATATATATATATATATATATATATATATATATATATATATATATGTACATATATACATATATATACATACATATTATGTGTATTTATATATGTATATATATAGTATATATTTATATATATGTATATATATAAATATATATAATATATATGTAATATATATATATATATATATATATATATATATATATATATATATATATATATATATATATATACATACATAAATCATCCCCCAAGTCTGTGTGACGCAATCACCGTAAAAAAATCCTCCACTCAAGCCTCTCTTTTCCTTATTTTTCCCAGATCTGCACTCATCACCAGCCTCCGTTCTCACAGTTCTCATCTGGGTTGATCTGATCTGGGTCTTTCAACTCTTCTGGTGCCCTCAGGAGCCCAGCTGCCACTACCAAGTACTAGTCTCTGAAGATTCTTTTTATTCTCAACGTACTAAATCATTTACAAATTTCGTCCCACAACATTAGGCTCTGTTCTGTCTCAGGTAAGTCTGTCACAAGCCTTCTTTGGGTTCATGTACGCATAATTGAGCTTTTCACTTAACTCTCGAACTTTTCAGATACGTACGAAACACCCACATACACACTCTCTTTTAAGCGATGTTGCTCTTGTGTTAGCTATTCTGTTATGCCTCGTTCTCTATATCCGAACTCCATCATATAGGCTAGCCTACATTGCAAGTTATACTGAACTTAGTAATGTTGTACCTCCCGTGAAGTAATTAGATTATACCTAATCCAGACAGAACTTATACACCAAGTGAGCCACTATATCTGTAATTACACACACACACACATATATATATATATATATATATATATATATATATATATATATATATATATATATATATATATGTATATGTATATATACATATATATGTGTGTGTGTGTAAAGCCAATATGATGTTATTTCGAGTCTTTTCATATTGGACGAAAGCAACCCTTCAAGTCCGTCACAGTGTAGTGGCAAGCTGAATAACAGTGTGTTTCAGTGTGCCTGTGCAGTTTATTCGTACAGCAACATTTCAAAAGCTCACTGGCATTGTAGTAAAGTAAATGAAAGGCTGAAACTAACATCACACTGACATACACACACACACACACATATGTATGTATGTATGTGTGTATGTGTATGTATATATATATATATATATATATATATATATATATATATATATATATATATATATATATATATATATATATATATATATATATATATATATGTGTGTGTGTGTGTGTGTGTGTGTGTGTCAGTATGATGTTAGGTTTCGAGCCTTGTCATTACTTTACTACAATGCCAGCGAGCTTTTGAAATGTTGCTTGTACGAATATAAACTGCACAGGCACTGAAACTTGTTGCACTGAATAACTAGTTTACCACTACAGTGGCGGGCGGACTTGAAGGGCTGCTTCACGTCCAATATGAAATACACTCACCTTTTAGTCTGAGAGCCAGAGAAGCAGAGGAAGTTGTAAAGGAAATTAAAAACCGTAAAGAATGAAACTTTAAATAATTAAATTACTGAAATGACAGAATACAATCAGCGAGTGTATCATTTGCAGGCCATATGCTGTGTAATAAACAAGTATACAGATACACACATGTATGTGTATATATATGTGTATGTATATATATGTATATATATATATATATTCCTTTGCATAGCATTAAAATCATCTTCACCATCTCTTGAACGTCGTGTAATGCAAAAGGTAGAAAAAATATAAAACGCGAAAGAACTAAAAATTCGTCTATGGGCACTACCGCCGGCGATGCACACAACGCCTAGAGAAAGAAAGAAAAGCCTGCATTACCGATCGAGTTTCATCCAGAGCCCATAAGCAAATGCCTTAGATTCACACGGCTCGCCTTCGGCTGTCGGAGGGGATTTATTCTCACAATCTCATTAACCTTGTAAGATTTCCAAGGTTCTCTAATGCGATCAGCAAAGTCACCGTACTAAAAGTGGATTTGGGAAAATATGACAGATGGTGAAGATACAAAAAGAACGGCTGTTTTCTCTCCCTTTCCTCTTTCACCTCCATTGCTCTTACAAGTTCTTAAAGAACGTTATAGGTCTGCTCAGGTATATACATATTTGACTCGTCCTGTTGCCAAGCCGCTAAGTCTAAGTGGCCGACGGCTTCCCAAGTCAGTAACTGACTGAATTGAACTGAATGTTAAATTTAGGCCAAAGGCCAAGCACTGGGACCTATGAGGTCATTCAGCACTGAAACGGAAATTGGCAGTAAACGGTTTGAAAGGTGTAACAGGAGGGAAACCTCGCAGTTGCACTGAGATCAATTGTTAGGAGAGGGTGGAAAGTAAAATGGAGGAAGGGAATATGAAAGGAGGTACAATAAAAGGAACGAAAGGGGTTGCAGCAAGGGCTGAAGGGACGCTACAAGGATCCTCAAGTAATGCCTACAGTGCGCCGCATGAGGTGCACTGGCGGCACTACCCCACTATACGAGCAGCAAATCGGAGTTCAAGAGACAGGTTTCTCTATGTAATTAACTTAAGAAATCCCCTCTGACAGAATGGATTCATTCATAATGTAAGACGTGAGCATCCACATAAGCCCGTATAGGAATGTTCCAGGCCATACCATCCATTCTACGAGTATAAATCATATTTAAAACTGTGCTTATGTTCGTCGGTGCAATGTCATTTTGTGAGATTACCAAATCCGGGGGGTCAGTGAACTCGGCGGGCAATTGGAGCAAATGACATCCAGGTACATAACTCACCAATATCTTGCGATTCACCTTGCATCTTGGCTATTGCATAGCACGGTGGTGACATCTGGTATGTAAGCATTGTTCTTAAAGAAATATCAAGCTTATGCCTGTACAGCTTAGTAGCCTTATCCTGGGCCGTAATTCTCCTTCCCACAAGAGGAACTTATCATGACCTGAACTTGCCCTCTGCATCTACTACCCTGTTCAATTATATATATAATATATATATATATATATATATATATATATATATATATATATATATATATATATATATATATATATATATATATATACACATACATACATACAGGTATATATATCCAGAATGAAGAATTAGCAGTTGGAATTCCATATATAAATGATATAATCCTGATGAGTCCGTGGGTCTAAGTGATACAATTCTGATGACTTATTCCATTAATTAACGGCATGAAGATTTTTTCTTTAAGATATCCTGTTACTTGATCAGAATCAACGAGGTGGCACATAAGCAAACCTTGGAAGCTGAGCAGTTGAACCGGAATTGAACCACTAAATGAACTGAAATTGTTGATACTGAGCCGAGATGGAACTATTTCAGTACAACGAAAGAAATCTCATTTTGAATAGGCTACAAAATCGAGAGATTAGCTTGTTTGTGCAATCTAATTACATAATACAACGAACACATAATACTTGTTTTGTCAACAAAGAACGACAAAGGGACTGAACGAAAGATGAAAGATACCATAGGAGAATAATAAATTGAAAAAATATGATCAATAATGAAGAGAATGAATATTATTGAACCTAACAACCATTCCCTTTAGTCAAAGAAACAGAGATGTGTTTTGAACAAAAACTGCTTTACTATCCACAAGACGTTGTCAGCTTTTGAAATATACTCAAATGAAATAGTATAGTGTACAGACACTCAATTTACTGCGCTTTCAGATTTTAAGATCTTTATGTTCACGCTAAATAATGAAGGAAGGAAATAATACAGAACAAAAAGAAAATACACATATATAAATATATACATATGTATATATATATATATATATATATATATATATATATATATATATATATATATATATATATATATATATATATATTATATATATATATATATATATATATATATATATAGTATATATTTCCTGCAAATTGATGAATGCTCAAAACAACTGTAATTCGTTGTAATACCTGTTTTCAAGAAAACTGATGCCCTCAAAGTCTTACCCATCATGGTCAGGCCATTAACCCTGGAAGAAACTCAGAATATACTTCTTCTGAGAATTAAAGAAGCAAAAGAAAGACTGCAAATAAGCAGGGAGAAATGGAACCTTCAAGGGGAAGACTCCCGTACATACTGAAACTACCTATAAATAGGTAATGACATATAGGATCAGAAGAATCATTTAGTTTTCCCCTGGCGGACTGTGGATTACCTCTTCGAGGCTCTCTCATTTTGATGATGTATATTTGGGCAGAGAAATGACAACTCTCGCCAGGTCTTTTTCCCCTATTATTTTCTCTCCCCACATCAACTACGACCCGCCAACGGTAGACTCACAGCTAAGTATCCGATGCACTGCTTAACCACTATAGGAATGCTGGATTGCAGGGAACGCCCCCGTAGTGATTCTCCCCGTTCAGTTCGGGAATCGAATGTTGGTTCCTCAGTTAGCGAGCAAAGTGTGCTACACTGACTGACGGAGATGAAAAACGACGTATTAAGACTGTATGGCGTGGGACGATGTTTTTGAAGGCAACCGAAAGTAGAAAAAGTTTAATGATGAATATGAAGACAAATGAGTAACTGGTTCGGTATAAAGGCGTCTCTAAGACGAGGCTCGGTTACGTTTCAATGGTTGGCAAGCATTTTCATTGATGGAAAAGAAAGAGTTTAGCTGCAGGACATTTTATGTAGGTTCAAAGTGGTGGGGAAAGAAAACAAGTCATGAATCGAATGTTGAGACGCTTGAAAATAGGCCTATCACACCATGCAAACAATCTCCAAGTCCCCTAAAATCTCAGCTTGGACTTTCAGGATAAATTCAGTTTTTTTTCTAAAATATGACTCGTGAGATAGATCTGATGAAAGCTGGAACAAAATTCTTGGAAATATAATAATTTTATTATACATTGATTTGTATTATTATTATCACTTTATTGACGCCCTTTGGACCTAGAGGTCCGCACCAGGCCTCTTATGCTTCTGCTAATTGTAGAATAGAATACAGAATTTAGGCCTACGACCAATCTCCGGGACCTATGAGGTCATTCAGGGCTGGAAAGGAAATTGAGAATAGGTAGGTTTGAAAGGTGTAAAAAAAAAAAAAAAGGTGTAACACGAGGAAAACCTCAAAGCAGTTGCACTATGAAATAATTGTTAGGAGAGCTTGGATAGCAAGATGGAAGACAGATAATATGAATGGAGGTACTGTGCAAGGAATGAAAAGGGTTGCAGCTAGGGGCCGAAGGAACGCTGCAACGAACCTGTAGTAATGCCTACAGTGCACGCCGTGAGTTGCACTGGGGCCACTAACCCCTAACGGGGCCATATATGTATAGACTACAACTGCGTGAATTTAGAATGGGCGTTTGGCACGAGATTTACTTCTGTCCTTTTATTTTGAGTTAGAAGTTGACGCTCGACGTCGTCAAATAAAGTAGCTAATTAATAAAGCTTTTAAGACATAAGACTGTGACTCATTCGTCCATTGTTTAGCAGAAACATTCATGTCTTAATATCTTTGAGTACATTTTTTTGAAGTCGTGTGATACAACCTAAAAGCGGCAGTATTGATCTTCAGCTATATTATTATTATTATTATTGTTATTATTATTGCAAAGTTAATGAACTAACGCTCGTATAGAATGGACAAAGAAAACAAAATAACAACTGAATATGAACAATGAATTGAATTGAACTGAATTTAGAACTTAGGCCAAAGGCCAACCACTGGGACCTATCAGGTCATTCAGCGCTGAAATGGAAATTGACACACAATAAAAGGGTGTAAGGAGGAAAACCTTATAGCTGCACCCTGAATCAATTGTTAGGAGAGGGTGGTAGGTAAGATGGAAGAAAGAGAATATGAAAGGAGGTACAGTAAAAGGAACGAAAGGGGTTGCAGCTAGGGGCCGAAGGCACGTTGCAAAGAACCCTAAGTAATGCCTACAGTGCACCCCATGAGGTACACTGACGTTACTACCCCCCTACGCGGCTGATGGTAATTACACTTGGCTGACGAATATTATTCGGTAGAAGATATCAGATTCCATGACTAGATTCAACGCTTCCTTTTTCATCATTCTTGTTTTCTATTATCCGTCATATTCTTTATTCCTAAGAAAAGTTTTGGCTAAAACGAAAATGATATCTATTATATCGATAAGTTTCTGCTCATGAAAGATAAAACACCCTTTTCTACTACCGAATAATGCCTTTCAGTAGTAAGAAAGAGGTGACATCTTTCCATTGAGGGCATAGAATTTATGGATAGGAATAAAATATCATTTTCGTTTTTAGCCAAAAACTTTCCTTAGGGAATAAAGAATATGACGGATAATAGAAGGCAAGAATACGATGATGAAAAAGGAAGCGTTGAATCTAGTCATGGAATCTGATATCTTCTACAGAATAATATCCGAATAATATTTAATTTTTGCAGCTAATCCCGTTATATTTTCATGACAAGACCCGTCATTTTACTTCCGAAAATATCGAGTTACCTTGCTTTTAACTATAAACTATACTATCAATGACAATATGTGGTGCTATTCTTACAACTAAAGTTGCATTTCTTCAAAAAGAAAGTTGCTGCTCTTGGAACTAAAGCAACATTACTCTCACAGCAAGAAATGCCGTTCATAGATCTACTCAGAAAATTGAAGCAAATGTCATTCACGTAACAGAAAACATCATTACTGAAAGATGCCTTTTAAATACATCGACAGGAAGCCATTCGTAAAATAAAAAAGATACGCTTAATACAGTTTGCCACATGCCATTTTTTGTATACAGACTGCTGATGCCTTCACACAACCGATACAATGCCCTTCTGGGAAATAAACAAAGTCATTCTCACGTATAAAAAAAAAAAAAGGCTATTCCTACTGACACGTGTCAGGGCGCACGTAAGGATGATACTCCTAATGCCGCACTGTATAAGATTTATCACAAAGGTGAAGACATGAAGACTCCCATCTAAGGATCACTGTGACTTAGCGACAGAGAAGAGAGAATTACGTAACCCTGGAAGCTTATTTAAGCTCCGTGAGAAGCCTTACAGGAGTAAGGTGTTGCACATCGCCGGCTCGGTGTAACAAACAAAACCTGCGAATAAAGTTCGAGACAAAATGGTGATAAGTTTTTTTTTTTTTAACTGGAATTTACTGACGTCAACATTTCTACTCTCGTGGTTTTACTTCCTATTATACATTTTCCCTCAGAAGGTGAAAACTCCAAAGAAAAATTAAGATAGCGGGCACTGACATTTTTATCAGGTGTCTTCGCTTAACACTCATCAGTAATGTATCGATCCCTTACATGTATTGGGCCACTTACCAATCACTGGTACTTCCAGCTTACTGAGGCATTTTCTTCCCAGCATTTATTCTGCACTATTTAACCAGCATTTACTTTGTCTAAGTCTTCTCTTAATCTCAATAATTCTATCTTGTACCCTTTCTCTTCACATAACCAAATTGTTCTCACCTAATGTATAATAAATAAACAATTCATCTCTGTAGCTTCAACTTCTCTTTTTCTTTCACATTTAACATTCACACTCATTTCCACTCCCACGTTTGCGATCATGGATATTCCTTTTATTCCCAAACCTTCTACATGCACCCTTCCTCCTTCCTAAGGATACAACATCTACTTTGCAATTTCCCTCATTCATCATGCCACCATTCATTATGTTTTCAGATACATTTATAAATGAATAACTTATTCTCCTACCATCTGCTAACATTCATTGCGCCCATCTCCAGGCTACCAACCTTGCCGTTGCTCCCAATCACTTTCATCACTCTCTTCTTAACACTTTCAGTCTCTTTTACCAGTCCTTGCAATTTCTTTTCACAAATGCTCATCAACACTATTTTCTGTAAATCTAGACACTGCATATTCCACTGTCTGCGATGTCTCTGACTATTTTCCACTTAGGTCTGTGCAAGGCCCTACTCTTCATTTCACTAATTTTTTTTTCTTTAAGTCAATGTAAAACTTCACATTTCAACTTTTCTAGTCACTTTGCTCCTCTTTGTCTAGTCCCTTTACTTATTTTTTTCCTTTAGGTCCGTGCTGTGTACCGCTGTTTTTCCCTTCTCTGTTGCTGTTCATATCTACTATCTTTAGGTCAGCATTAGGTCCTCCTCTTATTTCCTCCCCAATCCATTTTCCGTTACACGGCTTATTTTTCACTTCGGGTCAGTGTTAGGCTCAACGCCTTCCTTCCCACTCACTTATCTTATGTATTTCCTTTAGGTCAGTGTTAGGTTCAACTCCTTCCTTCCCACTCACTGATCTTAATACAGTATCTCCCTTAGGTCAGTGTTTGGTTCAACTCCTTCCTTCCCACTCACTGATCTTAATACAGTATCTCCCTTAGGTCAGTGTTTGGTTCAACTCCTTCCTTCCCACTCACTGATCTTATATATTTCCTTTAGGTTAGAGTTAGATTCAACTCCTTCCTTCCCACTCACTGATCTTATATATTCCCTTTAGGTCCGTGTTAGGTCGTGTTTTTACTCGATTTCCAGTCACTTTTCTTTTTCTTCCTTTTGGTCAATGCTATTTTCCTATCTTATTTCCCCTCTCAGTCATCTGGTTATTTCTTTTTCCTTTGGATCAGCGTTGTCTCATTCCTTGTCTTCTCACACTCACTTTGTGTACTTCGATCCTAAAGGGCAGTTTAAGGTCCCACTCTTTCTCTGCTCCTGGCCACGGTGCATATCGTTGCTTTCAGGTCAATGTTGACTCTCACTCTAAGTCATTCGCTTCATTTTTCTCATGTCTTGCTCAGGTTTCCAGTCTCCTTTCATTCTCAGTTATTTGCCTCATATTTTCCTGTAGGTATTGCCTAGGCTTACCATCTTTCCTCATTCTTAGGCAGTTTCCTTGCTTTCCCTTCAGGTTTAAGTTAAAGAATACGAGGTTTCTACTCTGGGTATCCGTCCCATGAAATCGGTGTGCATTGCTTTCCTTCAGTAACTTTCTGCTCCAACATATTTGTAAAACGGCCATCCGACGCCTTTTACAGAGTAAGGTGTTCTAAAACGTGCTGTTAACAGTCTGAAAATAAAATGAAGCCTTACAACATGCATTTTATAAGGTACGAGAGAGAGAGAGAGAGAGAGAGAGAGAGAGAGAGAGAGAGAGAGAGAGAGAGAAATCATCTGGTTATTCGAACATACTTTCCGCAATTGGTTGTTGTTATATGTAAACTGTCTTGCAGAAAGCAGAACAGGAACAAGACAAATAAGTGTAATATCAGTAATGTGAAGTCCGTGTGTATGTCACATCTAGTTTAAAGTTTTAAGGTTTAAGTTTTGGTAAGAAATTGACTTTTGAGAAGCATATACATAACAATGTTCCTTTATTTCTCAAAAAGTTGGTATCTCGTGGAAATAAATGTTTTCAAATGTTTTGATGATGAAGCTGTTATATCTAAGTGTTTTAACTTTTCTTCTTCCTTGTTTGGAATGCTGTTCTCCAGTTTGGTCTTTGGGTGCTGACTCCCACCTGTAATTCTTGAATAGAGTTATATCATCAGTTAGTTTTATATTGCCAACAATTAATGTTGACTTGCGGCACAGACGTAATGTGAGTTCATTATGTTTATTGCATAAAATGTACTACAACGACACACATCCTCTGCATTATTCTTTACCTGACCTACCTGTGTTTAGCTCACAACACTAGGCATGCTGAGGCTGCAAACAGCGAGTCATTTTCTAATAGCAGGTTTAACACTACTCTGTTTGCTATGAGTTTTATTTTGGCAACAATTAAAATGTGGGATAGTTTGCCTAGCGCAGTTGTGGAAAATTCTGATCTCCAAAAGTTTAAGAAAGAGTCATTTTCATTCCTGCTTTCTGCTGATGTCTGCTGAATCCAGGTGTATTGGTTTTATTTTCTGCTTCTCACATTCATTTATTCGTCGCCTTTTCCTACAACCTGTCTCTCTCTGTAGGCTGATTTCTCCTTTGAGCCCTCTTGGGTTTAAAGTCTGTTGACTTTGTCCACAAGGGTTTTCAGCTAAAGATTTAAAGAAAGAAAGAAAGGAAAAGGATGACATTAGTGGAAGAATTCACAGAGGACCTTTTGTGTCACGTAGTGTTGAAGTCAATGATAATGATGAAAAAATTTATTTAGATGATATTTTTTCAAATCCGTTAATAATGACATACACTAGATAAAACAATGGAAAATAATAATTATTGGGGAAAACTTATTCCTCTTAATGCCAACTTCTTGGGCTTGAAAGGATCCATAATCCTTTTATCCATAATCCTTTTATCAAGCGAAAGACAAAATACTAAAGCTGGGGATATCACCAAATTCATTAACATTATGCTTATCACAAACTTAATTAATACTAGGCTGCCTCTTTACGACATAATTTCATATGTACCGTGTGTTAAAAAAATGACATGTCTTGTGACAATCTGGAGGCCTTCCTTTTTGGTAGCACTGCAAGAGGGAAAAAAAATCAGAGACATGGCAAGAAGAAAACACACTCTCTTAAAAGTATGTCAGACATTGTATGCATTTCATATATTCCTCAACAGTATATGTTATTCACATCAATATAACGGTCGAAATTATGTGTATCACATGCAGCAACACTCAAAATACTTATCTCTGCACCTTTTCTGCTTACTTCCCCCAGAACCAGTGCTTGGCACTTGTCCTTTTCACAAGATTCTCGACTTCTGGGATGGGGCCGGGGACAACGCAACTTGGTTCTCCAGGGATGGGGCCGGGGGTAATTTGCAACTTGGTTCTCCTGGGATGAGGCCAGGGGTAATTTGCAACTTGGTTCTCCTGGGATGGGGCAGGGGGTAATTCGCAACTTGGTTCTCCTGGGATGGGGCCGGGGGTAATTTGCAACTTGGTACTCCTCATCGACCTCTGCAACATTCTTGGGGGACGAGGTAGGAGCTCCCATAGAACATCACTGATGAAAACTGAAAAGAGTAGACTCATAAGTATCATGTGAACCATTGATGATGATAATCACACATCAACGAAAATACATCTCATATAACAAAATAATATGCATGCTTATTCTTGCTAACATAGTACAATGAACAAACAAAATAGGCACAATCTTGCACCATGGTTCGTAAATATTGCCTATCTTTATGATTCTACATGGAGCATGGCACAACTGGATTGGAATATAAAAAGTCAAGCCGAAGGCCAAGTTCTGGGACCTAAGAGGTCAATCAGCTCTGAAAGGGAGAGTAAGAGTAAAAAGATTTGAAAGGCATAACAGGAGGAAAACCTTGCAGTTGTACTATGAAACAATTGTTAGAAGAGAGTGGAAAGCAAGATGGAAGAAAGAGAATATGAACGGAGGTGGTACAGTAAAAGGAACGAAAGGGGCTGCCGCTTGGGACCGAAGGGATGCTTCAAAGAACCTCAGGTAATGCCTACAGTACACCATGTGAGGTGTACTATAGGCACTATCCCCCTACGGGAGAATTCGCTATACTATTTACACATACGCACATAGCACAAATATGTCGCATTTTGAGCAAATAAAACATGCATAATTGTACGTGATAACGTGTGCTAACACATGCTGTCACGTGTGCTTATATATGCTGTTACTTTTGACGAACTGACACTGACAGTACTCACATTCACAGGCAATGGTACGTAATTATTGCCTCATTTAATGATTTAACCTTGCACATAGCAAAAAATTTTTGAATTTTGGCCTAATAAACAAGCATGACTGTATATGATATCATATGCTAACAATTACTTTTAGCTAAGCAACACTAAAAAAACACACATTTATGCACGATGGTTTGTAAATATTCCATATATCCTTTTGATTTCACGTCGAAATTTGGCAAATATTCATAACTTGCATGTGGTAGCTTTTAACACCTATCATATTTTACGAATTTTCATTAAAAATCATCACACTAATGGAAAAACTCACGTGCATCAATTTCATACCTATGAATTCCTATACATAAACTATAAACACCTTGAAATTTCCAATCATGTTAGCCGTAAGAAGCCAAAACCATTATCGGTCCACATAGCCATAAACAGTCATGGTGAAAAATTGGTGCGCGGGCAAAGTGCTCACTCTCAGTTTTGAAGGGAACAAAGGTGGTACCTGCCAAGTGTCCATGAGTAGGGATTTTACTTTTTTGGCTATGTTTTTTGCTACTAACAATGATCACAGCAACATATCAGGTGCTTCAATAGTTAGTACAACTATTCACCTATACGTCGTGTATAGGGCGTCAAATCGCCTCTCCTTTCTTGTGTTTCGTTCTTCATACATACATTAATCACGTCATATATGTTACTTGTTGATATTTCAGATTCTTTATGTATCTCACTGTATGCATCATTGTACGGCCTGGTCGCCGATATATATATGTACAATACCTGCCTTTTACATGTTCTGTAACGCATTATATATGTCTTTTTATGCCTGTTAACAAACACAACCTTTGTATGGTCTCAGGTCGCCCGCTACCTTTCCGTCCGCTTTCTGTATTATAAACACCTGTCGAGAATAATAAAAGATCAGTCTTTCACTTTGGGATTTCTTGAACCTCACACTGGTGACGCCGGAAAGGGACAGGTAGCACGGTTTTGGCCCAGCCATTAACGGACTAAATACAGCCGCAGCCTACCATCAGAGAGCCTTTAGCGGACTAACTATGGCGCAAAGTTTAGACCTCTGATAGCTCCCTCCCTGGTGGAAACCATGCCATTAACGGACTAAATACAGCGTACCCAAAAAGGGCACGTTTTGGTACTTCGTTCGACCACTCGAACAATCAGCACCATTAACGGACTCAATACGGCGCATTTTCCCGCGTTTTGGTGCGTGAGTAGTAAGGATGTCGGAAGCTGAACCTCAGTGCGAACACGCGAGCATCGTCTGTACACCTCTCTCGCCAACAAAGCCAGACCCAGTCAAACTTCGCCCGTTTTCGTGGCAAAACACATCATCATGGCTCCTGTGTGCATACGCGCACTTTTACGTGGCGTGCATCTCAGACGATGCTGTCAAATCTGACATCAACATGACGGCGCTCCCAGAAGAGGTGTTCAACAGAATCTCCCCCTGGCTCGATGCGCAACCGGACAAGGTCAAATACGCGGCCTTGAAAGATAAATTTGTTGGGCCCCTTCCGCAGTCGGGAGGAGCCAGATACCTCCTGACGATCATAGACTGCTCCACCTGCTGGCCTGACGCAACCCCCATGGAGGAGGCATCAACAGCGTCATGCGCAGAGGCCCTCCTCTCCAGTTGGATCAGCCGTTTCGGAGTGCCAGACAGCATCACTGCGGACAGGGGCCCAGACTTCCTGCCAGAGCTCTGGGTCTCCTTGGCAAGCCTGATGGGTACAACTCTACACAGCACAACAGCATACAACCCCACAGTGAACGGCATGGTTGAGAGGGCGCACTGCTCTCTTAAGGCAGCTCTCATGGCACGCTGCACCGACGAGAGGTGGAAGGAACAGCTGCCCTGGGTCCTGCTGGGTCTCTGCACCACACCAAAGGCAAATGGCGATGCCTCCCCTGCTGAGAAAGTCTATGGGGAGACACTGGCTGTTCCCGGAGAATTCTTCCTGCCGTCAGCCGACGGCACCAACACCCCCCTCCCGAGGTTGAGGGAACTCACACAGAAGTTCGCCCCCTGCCATAAGACCTTCACCGACAGAACCACCACCTACAGCCCACCCACCTTACACTCCTGCGCCTACGTCTTCGTCAGGGTGGAAGCCCGTCGGCCGCCCTTAACCAGGCCCTACAGGGGGCCCTACCGAGTCATCAGGCGGGCCGCCAAGGCATACCTCCTTGACATCCACGGGCGGGAAGACTGGATCACCATCAACAGGTTGAAGCCGGCATTCCTGTTGGACAGTGAAGTACGCGAGGAAGCAGGCAGGCTCCCCAGAGTTCCCCCTCAGTACCTCCCCGCAGACATACCCACTCCCCCACTAAAGCGGGTTCCAGGGCGGCCCGGGAAACACATCGAGCCAACCCCAGATGTCAGTTCCACCCCACACCCACAGTTCTCCAGGAGCAGGGGCCCACTCCGGCTGCCTCAGCGTTTATGTGATTAATGTTGTTTCATCCAATAATTACTCCTTTAATTATTGTCTTGGGGGAGAGTATTTGTAAGGGCGTCAAATCGCCTCTCCTTTTTTGTGTTTCGTTCTTCATACATACATTAATCATGTCATATATGTTACTTGTTGATATTTCAAATTCTTTATGTATCTCATTGTATGCATCATTGTACGGCCTGTCCGCTGATATATATACCTGCCTTTCACATGTTCTGTACTGCATTATATATGTCTTTTTATGCCTGTTAACAAACACAACCTCTGTATGGACGCAGCGGGGGCCCTCAGGTCGCCAGCTACCTTTCCGTCCGCTTTCTGTATCTGTATTATAAACACCTGTCGAGAACAATAAAGGATCAGTCTTTCACTTCTGACATTTCTTGAACCTCACAGTCGTAAAGAAATATATAACTTATCATCATTATTGTAGGAGGTCGAATCTGCGCAGAACTTTCGCGGTTTGAACAAACTGCTAAATTTCAATGGGATTGCCCACCTAGTGGGCCCAAATTTGGCCAACAGTCATTTGTTTGTTCAGCTAAAACAACGGCTAAGGAAATCAACCTTATTGCCATCCATTGTTCTATCCCAAACATTAGGAGAGAAAGTTATCTATGCACCCTTCTCTCTGAGGTGTGGCATTCACGTGTGAATTTTCTAAATCGAGTTTATCATGAAAATGATGCATCTAACATTGCTAGGTACCTGGTGCAGAACTATGGATTTCATGTAACTGGCAGTGCCATTCTGTATGCCAGCTGCAGTTGAATTACCTTCACACAGAGAATCCACTTGAAACCAATCAAAATTTTTTCACCCACCTGTTTTAGGACAATGTGCCTTGCCACTACTACAGTTATGACATATAGAGCTGATAGTCAGAACCATTGCTTTGTGGGTTTGGCATAGACTCCAATAGTAAATATTAATTTAGCCCTATCCTCCATTCCTTTATACTGCAAACACCTGCAAGGGCTTCTATTCCCTTAAGCCTGACAGAACTTCTTTGACCCCTGTTGTCTCCTCAATTCAGTGGCCCCACCACGACTACAACTTATTCTCCAAAAGGTGATCTTCTTGGTGCTAGGAGCCCAAATCAGTGAACTTGGCTCTCTTAGACCGGGACACCACTTCATTATCCATGCGACTAGCCATCACTTACTGTTGTTCCCTGGCCTATCATTCCTGGTCAAAAGCAAAGATCTGTTGAGGAGGAAATCCCTATTTTTCTGTCAGAACTTTAAAAATCTGGCAATGGAAGAAAGAGTTAGAATGGTTTTCATTTGTTCCAGACTTGAAGGAATGCACCTCTTGCTATTGTCTAAATATCCAGGTTTGGAGACATACATGGGAAGTTGATGGTTCTCCTGTGCCTAGGAAACAGGTCCACTTCTGGATGTGAAAACAGGTTGGCAAGCTCTCATATGACTAATGTCGAATTCTAGAGTTTACTGGCTAATCCACAGCAGGCGCCCTTGTTGGCATAAAGCCAGCTTAATCTAAAACTATAAAACTGAAGATTTCGCAATGAATAGACATCTGAGACGATCAGAACATTCTGTCATTGTGATGTTTATCAGTTGCTATAGACAATAAAACAAATTTAAAATAAGAATTGAGATTATTAAATTATTGCTATTATTCAACACAGCCAACTCCCTCACTCCTCATCTTTTTGTGGGTAAAGGGATCTAACAATAACTATTGTTATATCAATATGATTACATTGTAATCTGATATTTTATAGTTAAGACATTTTTTCCTTTTCTCAACTAAATTTTTTTGTATTCTTATCCTTTATTACATATATATTTACTGAAGAACTTGCTATGGGCTTGAATAAAGTTAATTTGCTCTTAGAACATGGAGGGTGGGGGAGAGTGACTTGAATTCAGCCAGGTAAAATATTTACGACAAGCCGATCTTATTGCACTTATCTCAGAAACAGGTTCCCCTCCCATACCAAGCAACATTGTCGTTGTGGAGGGGCTTCAGGGATAGGGACCATGGCCTGATCCTGGGGGGAACAACCATTTGGCGTCCACCTGGACCCTCCTCCAGCCAATTTTTGGCTTGGTTTTTTCTTAATCTTTCATTTTATCACTCTTCTTTCTCACTATCATACCAATCCTCTTTCTCCATCCCCGACTATCCCTTAGGTGTGAGTGTCCGTGCTACGAGGGCTACGAGGGTAGAAGCCAACTTCAGGTTGGTCTTTAATGGCCTCCTTGATGCCTTAGGGCACAGCATCCTTGTTTTTCTGTTTTTGTCCTTACTACTTCATGCGGGGCTCTCAAGGAGTGGACTGTATACTTCCCTAGCATATACCCAGGCCCATATGGCCAATAATGAAAATCAAATAAGTCTAAGGGGTTGGGGACAGACCCTACTCACAATCAGACCCCCAATTATTTTGGCTTTTCTGACTTAACTAGTTTAGAGACCATGAGTCAAACTATTTCCCCAGAAATCTCCTCACCCCTATCCTCTTTCACTATGTCACCTGTTATTTAAGCATATGATGCCCCACGCTCCCTTTCCACCAGTTCGTCTTTGGTGACTACTCTACAACTGTACAAACCAGTGTTCTACCATGAAACAACAGGCCAATACAGCACCTCTGCCTCAAAAAACTTTTCTTAAGGCATCAACTTCATCCTCTTCTACCCACCTTAAAATGTCCTCCAGTACCCACCCAGCCCTTTTGTCACCCCTCTTTGGACCCCAGAAGTGGGACAAGTACTTCATCATCCCCCCAACCGCTCCTTATGTGAACAATACACTCCACTTTCAAAAGTATCTGCAAAGACAGGTAAGAATGGTGAAATTCCTAACAAGATGCGACCGCTCACATCTTGTTATGGTGAACACAGAGGCTCAGGCTGAAGCAATGTCCACCCTAAAAGACCCACAAGGTAATGCCTTCCCTACCACTCCATATCCTCACCCCAACAGTTGCACTGGAATAGTGGTGATACCCTTTGAGCAGTGCCCTGTTAACAATGTCAGCTGGAGTGACTGACTGCTCAACTGATCTCAAAAAACTCCTAAGTGACCGCCATGAAGTTCTCCAGGTTACGTGCCACACCCTTGGGGACAAGAGCAACAGGAAATATCCACAAAATTTTGCAAAGATCATATTCACAAGACATATACATCGGAGATCAACATTACAAAGTCCAAAAGCATATTTCTCCCCCACGCCAATGCCAAAAGTGCTGGCGCTTCAGCCACCCAGCCAATTTTCCAGATCACAAGCGCGCTGCCCGGTTTACAGCTCACTTGAACATGATTGAGCAAGTTGCCACTCACAAGAGCACATTTGCACCAATTGTGCCGGCAAACATAATTTTTTACCGTGGCTACACTGTCTGCAAGTTTGAATCAGAGGTGGCTGCCCTCTGCTTCAAGCGTGGATTGACCCTGAAAGAAGCTAGACAGGAGGCTCGCCGCCTTGGCTTTACCATTGTCACCCTGGTCCAGATCGCGATAACAGCAAAACAAACAAGCAAAACCACTGCCAATATCACCCCACAACCAACCCCTCCCCCTCCTCTTTAATTCCCCAGTCCACCACCACCTCTAATACTTCCTTAGCCTCATCCCTTTCTTTGCCCAGACCGTTGCACAACCAACCCCTCCTGCCCCTCCCTCCTCCTCTTTAATTCCCCAGTCCACCACCACCTCTAATGCTTCCTTAGCCTCATCCCTTTCTTTGCCCAAACCGTTGCATACCTCTAAAGCACCATCATCCACCACCTCTTCCCTTCTTCTTATCTCAAGTGTATCTTTGTCAAACCCTTTTGAGGTGTTAAATTCAGAAACACCTACTTCTACACCCCTATTTTCCTGTCCCTCACTCCCAAATCTTGCTCTCCTTAACACAAACCCCACATGAAGAAATAAACTTTAATTTGGAACAGCTCCAAAGACCAATAACAAATTCTCCCCTTCCAAATTCCCAGTCACCTCCTGCTTGCCGTCCACCCAAGAAAACCCTTACAGCCAAGTCTCCTCCAGAAACCATGAAGGACATTGAGGATTACATAAATCAACCCTTTATCACGATCCCAAACCCAACCTCATCCCCCCACCTCCCCCCACACAATGTACGCTACTGTCCATCATACCACTGCTGAGGTCCATAACCCTCCCGCTATCCTTCGCCCAATTCCCCTGCCAACTTCCACAGAATCTCCACCTGCCTCACCTTTCCCCTTACCTGTCTCCTTTCCCACCCAACCTTCCAGTCAGACCTCTGTACAGAGAAAAAGTATCCTTGATCTTGCCTTACCACCATGTTGTACCCACAAGTCTCTCTCTTCCTATCCCTCCTCACCTTTAGACTTCCCTTCTACAGATGACTCAGGCGTTATTCCTGACACTCACCCATCCCTACTTCATACTGAAGACAATCCACCCCCATCTGACAACCCTACCTCAATCATACTGACTATAATATCAAATTGTATATCTCATTCCCTTTAACGTCTGCACTCCAATGGAACATTTGACGATTCCGATACCACAGACACGGTCTCAGTTATCTCCTCTCACAATATGAACCTTAAGCAATAATGCCTCCAAGAAACTTTCCTTACCCAACCACAGACAACTTTTCAAAATTACCATTTCCATTATTCTCCTCACTCCATTTGTGCTTCTTCTTTTCAATTCATCACATAATACCATACTTACACGTAAGCATTACAACAACTTTCCCTTGTACTATTACACAAGTCTTCCTACAACAATGGATTACCATAGCACAGTATCAGTCTACTTTTCTCCCTCCTACCCTATTGACTTGACTGCCTTTCAAGACCTCCTTTCCCAATTACCATCACCCTTACTTGTGATAGGTAACTTCAATAGTTGCCACTCATTATGGGGCTACTCGGTTGTCATGCACCCTTGGACAGTTTTAACACCCGACACATTTTAACACAAACACACATCCCTTTTCTTGTCTAGATCTATTGCTATGCTCTCCTGCTCTCCAACTAGACTTTCATTGGTCAGTATTAGACCACTTCATAACTAGTGACCACTTCCTACCATTCTTTCACCTACTTCTTATGTCCCACTTCCTAATCCTCCATGCCGGCGCTTTGATAAAGCTGACTGGCACTATTTTTCCATGTTTTCAGACATATGTCTACCTCCTACATCCTTTTCATCACCCTTGACATGCTTGCATACTTCACCATCACTGTTCTAAGTGCTGCATTCATAGCCATCCCACGGACCACCTGACCTTTCACATCAAAGTGTGTACCCTGGTGGAACAAAGACTGTATCAGAGATCTATGCATAAAACGCACTTCTTGGTGTATCTTCAAACAAAAAAGAAGCTCTCCTGGACACCTCACTGCCTTTATAATTTTCAAGAGAGCCACAGTCTTACTGAAATGCACAATACATGCTTCACAAATCACAAGTTGGAAATGCTATGTCTCCTCATTAACTTCTTCCTCCCCTATTTCAGCAGCTGTCTGGAGATGTATACATAAAATATCAGGAAAACACCCACCCCACAAAGCCCCAGTACTAAACACACATCATTTTATTGCTGACACAACAGAAATAGCCAACACACTAGGCCAATATTTTAGTCACATCATTACAGAAGAATATCTCCCTCCCAATACACAAACCATCCCATATTCAGATTACTTTCCATTCTTCTGTAACTACTTACTAAATTGCTGCCAGTCTTTCTTGTCCAGTATCTAAAAAAACAAGCTCCGCACAGTTAAACCTACCATACTACCTTGGTTAAACCCATGCCACAAGAGTAGACAATGGGAAACAGCTCTTGCCTGACTGCGAATTGACCATTCAAACCTCACACACTCCCACCTCATGAACAGACTCCCGCCAACCTGTGTCCAACTTGTCATATCCCTCTTTCCATATCCCATATAAACTTTCCCTGGCCCCAGCACACAGTTGCACGCAACAGAGCCTTTACCAGCCTAACCTCTCTTTCCCGTCCACCTTGCCTTCATGATATTCTCACTGAAACAGAACTCTTCTCCATAGAACGTGTAATCTGCTTCCTTCAACAAATAAATATTCCTCATCTAATATAACCTACCTACCAATAATTCTTATCATACTGTATCTATAATCAGCACAACATAGCACCATATGGTCTCAAGGCCTGGTGCTTGATTGATATTACAGTAATTCAGTTCAATTCAAAAACAGGTTGAAAACAAGTCAACAAATGTCAGTGGACAACTGTCATTAACAAAGACTGGATATTGTATGAAACAGTAATATGGACTACCACAGAAAACACAGTAGCAGAAGAAGTACTGTAAGTCTTTCCTGATATGTCAGTGGCTGAATTATATAGTATGGCCTTGTTGTTTGTGACAATGAAATTGAAACAATGTTCCAGACGTCTAGAGATTTGTCTTGGACAATGGCCTAAGACATTATTCTGCTATAATGTGGATGCACCCTTAGAAATGCCCTGTCAGGTGTACAGTTTTGACTCCCTACTTTTTCATCTGCACTCGTCACTATTATATAACACGTTATTAAATCTCTGAACTCCTTAAAAACTGTTTCACTTCTTTATTCCTTGCGACTGGAAAAATGTCCTTACTTCTCATTTTGTTTCCCTCACCATAACTAGACTGTATCTTTCCATTACATCTTCAAAATCATCTGACTGCTCCTACTTGACCACTGATGTCTCCTGCTACATATTACCTCATGGCTCCTGCCAATGAACCCCCTTAGGGATGCATTTACCCTTATGTGCTACAGTGGCTTCTGCTCGAATGCCCTCTGGAGCCTTCTACTAGTTTACTGTGGCAGTCCTGTCATGGCCTCTAGCTTGTCCAATATTGTTATGCATGTCCTGCATTACCTTCTTTACAAAGATCTTTCCATGCTTTCCCTCCAGCCTCTGTAGCAGCTTGCACCATCTCATCTTTAACCAGTATACAAATATCCTTCACTTGCTTTAGGGCGTGATGTCCCTTCCTACACGAGTTAGGGTAGAAGAGACTCTTTAGCCTTGGCAGGCAACTTTCCTAGGTAAAGGACACTCTGAAATCAGGTTGGAAGGGAACCTTTAGCCTTGGTAGGCAATCCTTCTCCAACCTGGGACTGTGCTATACCCATTGTACCATGGCCTTCCATGGTCTTGGGTTTGAGTTCCCCTGCTTGAGGGTACAATCACGCATTTTTCCTCATTTTTGTTCACTTTAATGTTTTTTCAAAAAGAATGTAGGACAGGCTGATGCGAAAGCAGCAGTTGCTTGGTGGATTATCAGGAGGGTGCTGTCTTCTTTACTTAATCTTTTCCTTCTCAACTTTTTGTAATTTCTAAATCCATCCTGACTCCCCTCACCTAATTGATATAGCAAACCTGGTGGGTTCCTTTTTTGCCCCAAAAGGTGTCCTGGCTCCACCTTGTCAACCAGTTGCTTCTGGAACTTTTTTGATGACATATGATCAGTGTTACATATCCATTGTATTGGAAATACTGTAAATAACATAAAGACTGTAATTGCTGACTTTATTGTTAATGCTTTTGATTTTTACTGTTGTCATTGTTATGGATATATTTATTAGATTTGCCTCTAATTTCAAAATGTTCACTTCAATTCTTTTGGGAGATATGGAACTCTATCCAGGGCCGCCTCCTCATTAACATAAGAAAAATTGCAGCATACTTTACTTAAATATTTTGAGGCTTAAGGTCAAACTTTCTTGATCTCCTGAGTTGTGCCCGTAACTATGATGTCATGCTGTTATCCGAGACATTTGTAAGTAGTAAGTAAAAAATTTAATTTTGAATCCCAAGTTTGATGGCACTGACTTCATTTATTGTTGTAATATCCAACATGCACAAGGTAAGGCTGTATCAGGACCTACTCAGTCTGGACCTATTTATCATCAGAAAAACTTGGAGTGTAGTTGCCATAAATTTTATTGAAGATTTTTAGTACGTTCTTCAATGCTAATGTATATATTTACTTTTTACCATAATACAAATATTGACAACTATATATAACTATCTGTTATCTGTTGGAGAAGATTAGTATGGCTCAGTCACAGGATACAAAAGCTTCATTCGTTATTTGAGATTACAGTGCAAAACACAGTGAATGACTCAATCCAAATTCCACTGGTCAACATGGTCAGTCTGCTCTCAAATTCTGTGTATCCTCTGATTTTGTCCAGCTAACTGAGTAACCCACACATATTTCTGGTAATAGATTATAGTACTCCTCGTATTCACAGATTTTCCAACTATCCAGTGCAAGGTCTGTGAGCATGTAGGCACTTTCAATCATTGTGCCATTGGGATGGACATATCTGTCAATCAATATAATCCTAATGCCACCATTAGAAGAATGCTCTGGCTGAAATCTAGAGCCAGTTGGGATTACATTATTGAAGAAGCTTGTCAGACACTTAACATTTCAGATACAAAATCTGATCCAAACACCGAGTGAAGTATGTCCCTAGAAAGGTCATCAACATCAGGACAAATTACCAGCCATGGTTTGAAGATAAATGTAGAGGAGCTTATCATGACAAACAAACCAAATTCAACACATGGAGATGAAATTGTTCACATGAAAACACCATTTTTGTCAACTCTTGTCATGCGTGTATGTAGAGTTTACCACATAGCTGAGGGAAATGAAAATAATTCCTCAAAGAAGAAATTCAAAGAAATTGCCCAGCCTCATGTGCGGTGAACCAAATGGCTATCTACCTTTGGGTCAGGCTTGTCTCCCATCAAACCACTACTAACAGATGATGGTGGATTGGAAAAGGCTGAACTGCTTCATGGAGCTTTTGAATTGAATATAGGATTTAGGCTAAAGGCCAAGCACTGGGACCTATGAGGTCACTCAGTGCTGAAATGGAAACCGACAGTAAAAGGTTTGAAAGGTGTAACAGGAGGAAAACCTCGCAGTTGCTCTATGAATCAATGGTTAGGAGAGGGTGGAAAGAAACACAGAAGAAAGAGAATACAAAAGGAGGTACAGTAAAAGGAATGAAAGGGGTTGCAGCTAGGGCCCAAAGGCACACTGCAAAGGCCCTTAAGTAATGCCTAAAGTGCACCGCATGAGGTGCACTGATGGCTCTAGCCCCCCTGCAGGCTTATATGGAGCTTTTGAAGTTAATCAATCATTTAAGGATGTCCCTTTCCCTGATACTTGTCATCCTGAATCTATTCTTACAAAATTTGCATTTTGCTATAGGGATGTTAATAAAATTGTTGAAGATCTTGTTAACTGGGATGGAGAAGAATCTGATGGCTTCTCCCCTTTGTTTTTTAAGAAGGTTTCTAGCGTGTTGTTTCCCAAGATTAGTAGATTCTATAGATTTTTATGCCAACATAGTATCTTTGCTGACAAGCGCAAGCTTAGTAAGTCAATGCCCGTTCCACACTGACCTATATGTACACCAAAGTAATGACAGGCCAATTTCTAGTTTCCCTGCGCTCTCCAGAGTTGCAGAAAAACTTATTTTTAAGCCATTATACAAGCACAGTATGTAGAATCTAAAGAACTGTTAGCTGATTGACATGCCATTTGCACGAGAGCCTTGATAAGGCCACTGAGTGTAGAATAATGCAAATAGATTTTAGTGCTGCTTTTGATTTAGTAAACCATAAGGCACTTCTTTTTACCTTCAGAATCTTGAAGTGGGTGGATTACTTCAAGATTTCCTTGCAGGTAGGCAGCAGCGAGCTGCTTTTCATGGGATGTTTAGCGAACCAAGACCTACTCTGTAAAGTCTGGTGTTCCACAAGGTAGTGTTTTTTATCTGCTGTTATTTATACACAAGTGGTACAGTTGTTGGCATGGAAAACAAGATTATTCAGTATGCCGATGATGCAATACTTGGGGGGGTAGTAAAGTCTCTACTTATGGGCTGGATGAGTGAATGGTGTAGTCAGTGGGGTATGAGGCTGGAGTCCAGTAAAACAAAAACTCTCTTGATCAGTAAATCTTGTACTGATTTTCCACCCCATTCTCCCTTTCTAGTGGAAGGGACCTGGCAAATGAGTCTGAAATTTTTACTGTACTTAGTGCAACTTTTGACTCGCACCTTACATTCGAGAAACCTCTACTGAAAGTTTCAGCAAATGTGGCACAGAAGTTAATTATTATATGTTAGGCTTCATATATTCATAACAATAAAATCAATGCATTATGCAGAGGTAATTTATCCTTCCTTTACTAGATCTCCGGTGTAGATGTCTGCTTCTGCCAGAGGTTTATCTGTTGTAGATAAGAGCAGTTCATGGTGGTAAGTGTTCCCTAATACTAGGATGTAAGACTTAGACCACTGACGGCTGGTCTTCGTCAATTTTTCATAAATTGTATTCTAGATTGATCCCCGATTCTCTTTCCCTGACAAGAGTGACCAGATTTGTTGAACAGCTGCATCAGTATGCTGCAAATGTGCCACATGGTTCCAGTAGCCTTTTATTCCTCATACTGTTGGACTGTGGAAGTCTCTCTCTGGGGATTGGGTGCAATTAGAACCTCAAAAGTTCAAGCAAAGATGTAATGCATTACTAACCTAAAACAAATCACCTCGTATTTTAATCATTTATTTATATCTTTTCATTTTGTTAATTTATCAATTTTCTTCTCTAATAATTCATCTCTTTAGCATTTCCTGTTATCTTCTGCAACTTCTTTCAAATGACCATCACATTCTTTGGAAGGTTGAACTTAAAGTCAGTGGCCCCTGTTGGTTTGTTCCATATTCACTGGACTTTTATCTTATGAATAATAATAATGAAATGATTCGTTCTTGTGTCAGTAATTATTGTTTTATTTTCTAACCTCCAGTATATATTTATATTTTATTGTCATCTCTCCATCATACCTATTCTATCATACTTTTGTTCCAAAATTACCTGCACTCACTTCCACTGTGCATATTTCACTGTAATATTTATGCCTACTTGCAAATCCTTACAACAGCTAAAGGCTGCTGGTTACTGGAGGTTATTTCATTTGTGATAAAATAAGTATACCTTAGTTTTACCAGACCACTGAGCTGATTAACAGTTCTCCTAGGGCTGGCCCGAAGGATTAGACTTATTTTACGTGGCTAAGAACTAATTGGTTACTTAGCAACGGGGAGCTACAACTTATTGTGGAATCCAAACCACATTATAGCGAGAAATGAATTTCTATCACCAGAAATAAATTCCTCTAATTCTTCATCAGCCGGCCGGAAACTCAAACTCGGGCCTAGCGAGTGCCAGCCTCACAACTCTACCGACTCGCCCAACGAGGAACTTTCATTTGTGATGGTCATTCTGAAATTTAAAGTTTTAATGTCTTTAATGTTCCCCTATACCTTGACTGACAAATTCCACCTTCCGCATCTTACTGACCTTAGGACCAACTACTGATGGGTCAATAACTCATTTTTAGTTTCACAACCCAATGTGTTGAAATGCTCCACAAACTTTCAAAGTTTTCTTTGACTTAACTTAGAAGAAAATTTCAAGCCACAAGACCAACAAATCCAAAACTAGCAATGAATTAATAAAAACCCTGAAACAGTATATAACATTTATTGAGTTAAAGCTTTGGTCAATAATATATACTAAAACCTGTATAGTTGAGATTATCAGGGTAAAATATTAACCATGGGTCAAAGAACAGCTGCTTCATATACTTTTTGTGTCGAGTGAATTATAGTGCTTTGACATGTTACTCATAAAAAAAAAAAAAAACCCAATATTGTGCTTTGTATCCATGAGGATTTTCCACCATTATATGTAACTTACAATACAAAGGTCATGCCCCAAACACTATCATTTAATTTACAATTCCCAAAAATAAATTACTCTAGATAAAATCTCGCACCAATAAAAGCTTTTCATGTTTTTACATCTGAGTTGGAGCAGTGCACTGATACCACATCACCAATATTGCACCAGGATCTGTGACCATTATAAAATGATCAAGAAAAGAAACCTGTGGGTAATTGCAAACCTTGTGTATACAAAGTAACAGGACCTACCCAATATAAACAAACAAATTTGAAAAACTGAACTTTTTTGTTTGTAAACAGTTATAATTGTACTAACTGCAGCACACGGAATGTTCTGATTTACCAGTTTTTTTTTTTTTTTTTTACTGTAAGGGCAGAAAGTCATTCAGTCAAAACAAAACAGCAGATCACTGTAGAATACAAATGTCTGTTCCCTCTAAAGTATAGGAAATTGAAAAGGAAGCAACTAAAAATCCCACAAACTGGTTAAGGATCAAAAATTGCTCTCGAGAAAAAATATACAAGTGCTTAAATAGCAAAAAATTGTAGGGTAGACTTAAAATGAGATATACAATATAAATTGCAGATCCAAAAACTTACTGAAGAATCACAACTCTTGGGTTTGGTATATCAGTAGGAAATGAATCACCAGCTTTCTTCAACAAAGCAATCACAAACATTGAAACTCAAACTCTAAACTCTACTCACCTCACACTACAATTTATCATCTTCCAAATATTCCTTATAATGAAGATGGCTTTTTCAAGTATAATCTCAAAATTTCTTCCTACATATTTTTTTTTTAAAGATACAGTATTGACACATACCAATATCCTCACTGCAAATGATATTAGCCATGTTATCAGCTAATATACCACAAAAAAAAAAAATTGAGTGTTCCATCAGAAAATAAAATATAAAATTTGACTTCTGACCTCATTCTGGTGTCACTTAGTGATATATTACTTAAAACAGGGATAATTATCCATATTAATTGCCATACACAATTACCAGATTTCTGTCCTAAGTTCAATTTCCTCAAATTCCACTGCAATCCTACTTTGACTTTGTAACAGAAGGCTTGAACAACTTAAAAAATAAATAAATTTCCATGTAATTTTCAAATTACATATCTTGTTGTAGAGCTTTGACACTCTGGTATTTACTTCGATTTTCTTTAAAGTAAATGAAAATACTTAGCACAAGCAAGATCAAGATCTTGGAGCTTTCAAAAGAAAAAAGAAAATCCTTCAAAAATTGTTAACTGCTTTGACATAACTTCAGTCAACACTACAATGCACTGTTTAAGTATACTGCAGTGACATAAATAAATTGAAAATATACTGCTCTGAACTGTTCATTTGCTGGCTTGGCAGATGTAAGCTTCAAACAATGTGCAGCTGAACACCCAACAAAAAATAAAAATATTCAAACTGAATATATATAAAAAAACTCGAAACACCCATTGTAAGCTTGGTATCCAAAATTTGGAAACATGATAACAAATAATCACTAAAATGTTTAGATTTTCTATTCCAATTCAGACTTTTGTTATTGCTGTAAACATTGAAACTTACAAAAATAAACATCATTCTTAACAGAAAAACTTGGGAAAATAACATGCAATGTGAATCTACCCATGACCATTGGACAACTGAAATATTGCATTACTACTTTTATAAACTACTTTATCATGGTATACATGCCCACCATACACTGCAAAATATATAAACACAAAAATTTAAATACATAAATTATTTAGTTACAAAAGAAACTTTCAGATGAACTGAAGGTGAAGAACCACCATAGGATTTTTCTAACTCTATGATAATTTAGCTTTTTATATATCATTATTTGTCTGATGTTGCTTTTAAAAGACTATGGAATAGCAGCAATAAACAAAAGCCTTATACAATAAAAATCTTAAAAGCTGAAACATATCACAAATGATATAAAAAAGGAGTGTCTTCCTTTTTTGTGATTTTTCAGCATTCAAAACTGACATTATATTTTAAAGGCATATTCATTATTGCCATACCTTTTACTCACTTCTACTTCTTTGAAAAAAATAATGGATGCAGAAACATCAAGATCAATTTACAGAAGTGTTTCAATAAAAAATTCAAATCCACATGCCAATAAAACGGGTTTTGAAGTAGGAAAAACCTATTTTTGGTAGCCGCTGTGAGTCCTCAAACGGGTACTCTTCACAGCCAGTTGTCTCTTCCCACTTATACTCAAAACAAAATAAGGAAGAACCTGAAAAGGTTCCTTGCATCGCCCAGTGTTTCCAGACGCCAGTTGAAACGTGTGATGGGCCTGTTACAGTTCGCATCTGTGGTAGACCCAATCCTCAGATTGGAGGAAAAAAAAAAAGTAAACAAATTCTGGCTATCACATGCAAGAAAAAAAAAAAAGTTGTGATTGACTTCATCAAATGAGTCAAAAAGTTGGGGAGATACTCCTGCTGTGGACTTGGAAGGGGTCTCTGGCAAAACAGGTCACCCTGACTCCTCTATCTCTACGAGTGACAATACACAAGGATGCCTCCTTGACAGGTTGGGGAGGCCACTAGGAAGATCATCAGTTAGCAGGGAGGTGGTCACCTGCTCTGAGGAAGTGTCACATCAAATCATAACACTGACTATGTAGTGCAGCATGATTTAAAGTAATATATGGAATTAAAAAAAAAAACATTCAAGTGTAGCAAATTAAATGTAGCAAATTAAAGAAATCCAACAATAACTGACTTTCAGATTCCTCTGAATGTAAAATATAACTAAAGAATAAATGTGAGCAATAAGATAATAAAAACTAATATCAGTATCCTATTTGACATTACTGTATTAGGTAGCTTTCATATATTTCCTATAGCTTAACAAAAAAAAATAGTTCTATAGCCTTTTTAATAACCAACTATCTAAATTACTTTGTGCAACAGTTAACATGGAATCTGGAATGAAAGGCAGAGATAATGATGTTTTACTTAGCTTTAAGTTTGAACTGGCTGCAGGGCTGCAAGCAAGCCAAGGACTCTTATCCAAAGTCAAGTCGTGCATTTTATCATCAAAAAATTTATTATCAAAAAGACTGTTATTACCACTGTTACCACGGAGGTAACTGGCTGATGATGGGGTACCAGTGCTCAATACAGGCTCTTTGAAACAAATTTTGTTGGTTACATTTTCACGGTGCAATCCAAAGTCTTTCAACTTCTTAGCCAGCTCATCACTAGCTGTTTGACTGAATTCCTTTTTCTCATCATCATCTTCAATCTTCTCTTTTTTCTCTTTGGCCTTTTCTGCTTTTAACTTGTGCAACAACCAAATATTGGAATGAGTGCTCAGCACAACATGTGCAGCCTGAGGTGAGGTGGTGGACACTGTTGTAGATGATGACAACCACATTTCACCTGGAGCTTTATACATAGACCGCTTTGGCATGTGGGCAAGGCTGGAAGGGTTTTTAACTAACCATTTTGAATTATCTGATGAGAGAATATCTGCCATATGTGAGAGCACAGGATTAAAATTGTACACTTCAGAGATGGTTCGCTTTCGACCAACTTTTGCATGGTATGCAGCAGATTGCCTGGCTTTTTGAAGAGCAGAATCAACACAGCTGCCTTTGCAAATGCACTCTGAGAAGTTGGAACAGGGTTCATTCGCTTGACAAACATCAGCTATTTTGATCTGTTGCACTGACGACAACTCTGATGAGGTCTGCTTTGGTCTAAGCCAACATGATTTGTCCTGTATACAGTTTGAAAGATTTTCTATCTCACACACAGATCCTAGGGTGCTACACTCCTCCTAAAAGGGGTAAAAAAGAAAAAACATTAGAAAATCTAAAAAAAAGATGTGACAAAGCAGTCTGATTGGGACATAGAAATATTAATCCAAACTTGTCAAGAACAAACTTCTTAAGGTCTGTTCAATATGAATCCAGATTTTTACTTGTTTAGCCACCTAATTTTCGATACAAAATGAGCTTTAATGATACAGTGCCCCTGCATATGTAAATTTCATCAAAATGTTTCATAGGGGGTAAGATGCCAATGTAAAGCATATAACACCTTTTAACCTGATACTACTTTAATGTCTAATTTCTATTTTTGTTATTTTTCTGCTTGGCTGTCCAGAAGCAACTTTTCCTTACTCCAATTGTGGCCCTAATTCAAGAATCAATATTGTACTTATAGTCATCTCATAAATCTAGTTTACTGGTTTGGTTAAACTTCATAAGGATAAAAGATTTACATTGTTTGAAATATTCTGAACTTGGTATCTAAATTTTGCTTCTATATAATATAAATTTTCATAATAAAATTTATCATTTGGATACACACCTACTTGTTAAAGATAGCTTATATCTCTCACCTACTGGAATGGTGATATAAGACATCTTTACCAGTGGGTAAGAGTCATCCATAATAATATCTTTACATAACGTACCATCTCACCAATGGATCCTCGTAAGCAAAATTCTATGGATAAGTACATGTGACATCAAGGAAAATAAATTCATCTGGGCGACACTCAAAATATGGGGTTATTTTAGTAAAGCAAGAAAGGGATACCATTTAGCAGTGTGAATGCAAGGTGGAGATTACAAACTTGTTAAGAAATACTAAATTATCATGTATATCGTTTTTAACAGCATTGTCTCGAGCATTCCTTGTGTTGCTTGTAGACATCTTTACACAAGAAAACAAGTTCATTAATCCTTTATCTACATGTACACATGGACATATATGTAGTTTCAAGCATCAAATTATAAGGTTAACTTACAAAAATTCCTTATAAAATCACTTTTACTACGCTTATTCTCCAGTCAACCATCTTTTGTTATTAATGGTCTGTAAAGGGAAAGTTTCTTTACATATTACTATCAAGTACCTGCAGTTTAACAAGACAGCCAGATCAAACTTCATGACTCACCCAATAAATACAATACTGGATTAAAGGTGAAAATTGGAGCAAGGCAAAGTTAAAAGCTGAAGAGCTACAAAGAACATATGTACAGTCTACAGTGTGCCACACAAAACACTATCGTGAAGATAACAAGGCTGATCACCACTGCATAGAAGAGTGAAACTATAGAAAACTACTAAGGGATTCAGAGTCGATGAAACAGTTTTTCGGCAATACCTTTTTATCGAAGCATTGGATAAAGGTGAAAGCTGGAAAGTGTATATTTTATAACCCTACCTAATTTTTGCAAGTATCATTTAGTACCTAAGTTCAATAGTTCTAGTACTTATCAGAGTAAAAGTGTTTCCTATGCCAGCCATCAAAATTGCAGGTAAGGGTTTTGAACACAGTAACGTTAACCTATGGGTCATGAGGCTCCACCCAAAGTGAAGAGATGATTACTTATGGGGAAAATGTCTCTTCACTGTGGCTCTGCCCACTTGCTGATGACATATTCACTAATTAATATCAGTACCCATTCTAGGTTTCAGCCTTGTCAATGATGGCGAGCATTCTCAATAATTTTATTATTATTATTACTGTATTATTATTTTGTGGAGGTTTCGTCGCAACTTCCACAGCAGTTGTTGGGACTTAAGTTGTTAGCTTGGAATTCTTCCATTTTCTTGATACTTGTGTTGTTTCTACTTTACAAATAATTCAATGTATGTAATTCATCCACAAAATGAACCAGTTTATAGTTCATTTGTTAGATATACATCTATTCAAGGCAGGAATACAAAAAGACCATCCGTTTTGTTTTACCTCAGGTTTCGACACTATAGCCTTCTATTTGCAGCAAGTCAGGAAAGGTCACTAGAAGCAGAATTCAAATGAAAAGCAATGATACCTCATTTCCCTCAATTGTTAGAGGTGTAAAGGTCAACGTAATTGTTTTATTTCAGTTAATGTAACCCCACGCTATTTTTGTTTGTTTTTTTCATTTAGTACATATACAGCACCCCAAACAGCGCTCGTATAGCCTACTTGCTGCAAATAAAAAGTAATGGTAGGAGGCAAGATTCTGAGGGCAAGCTATTATTTACCTACTTAATATCAATCAAATGTAACACGATTTATATTGATATGCATGGAAAGGAAAATACATCGGAATCAGTTTGAATGACAAACATAATGTGTTTCAATAAATATGTTTTCGATAGACAAATAAAACATCTAACACTATACATAATTTATTTACAAAATGTCTTCATCGTCACTCTTGAGGAAGAGATTGGGATTGTCTAACAACAGGTCCTGCCCACAACTTCTGGGGTGGCCAAGTAACTATTACCCACGACAGAAGTAATTACCTATTCACGGGTGTTCTCGCTTGTATACAAAGTGGGAAGCTGTAGCACAAATGCAGTCTTGCAACCATGGGGACAATTCCATATCCTGCTGGCCATTATTGAATTTGTTGAAGCCTTGACTATAAGCATATCCATTCACTGCCCATCTGGTGGATGGGTGGAGCCTCATGACATCTTATTACTTTGACGTAATGAATTGTTTTAGGATTGTTGTCCATAATTTTCTCAATCTGGCATCGGCAACTTCATTTTACTCTATAAATATCAAAACTATCGAACTTAGGTACTAGATAATACTTGCATAAATTAGGTAGGGTTATAAAATATATGCTTGCCAACTTTCAACTTTATCCGATGCTTTGGTAAAAAGTTGTTGCTGAAAAACCGTGTTTCATCAGCTCTGAATCCCTTAGCAGTCACATTACTGTGATAGTTATATTACTTTGCTTGTTACTAATTACAATTTTATCAATCGATTTTTCTTACTTTCATTACTAATTCCTCTGCTGCTGTCTTCCTATTTATGAATCTAATAATGTGCAGGTGCTTATTCATCACATGCACATGGATAACTTAATACAATGCAATCATTGGTCAGGTTAAACTACATAAATAGGATAATAAAGTGTAGTTCAAGTGGGTGGTAATTAGAATTTCCAGACCTCAAACACTATACACATCCTCAAAGCCTGTAAATGCATATGAAAGTTCCATGATACAATGGGAGGGAAATTCTGGCTTCTTTCTAAGTTTCTACACTAGTCACTGCACTAGTTTTAGGACAAAAGATATGAAATGAAATCCCTTAAAACATATGTTTTCCTGTAAAGGAAAATCAAATAAGCAATAACTACAGTTCCACCAGAAAACACTGGCGCTGAATTTTGGTAATCTCTCGATTATCAGGATTAATAGAACCAAGGCCCCTTTGGATCAAGTCAAATAAAACTACAGTATACATGTGTAAAACAGCAACTCTGTACCCTTACTCCCCTACTTCATCAATCCTGCACAACTATCAACACTCAAGATGCTTATAAATAACAACCATCACACTTTAAACTGAAAACTTTATGCATAAGTCAATAATCTACCTTATTTTCCCATAAAGATAACCCTTCTCTCTCTCTCTCTCATAAACAGCACACAATATGGTAGGTAAGTAGCCAACCTGCATTTATCCACAGCCTACCATGGTTTTATCACTAATTAAGTAATTTTATGGTAATAATCTTATCAATTGTTACCATATTGTATTATACAGTATTGTATTATCACTAATAATGTAATTTTATGGTAACACTCTTATCAATTGTTACCATATTGTATTATACTGTACTGTATTTCATTTGTTTCACGTATGATTTGATAAATGGAATTTTCATTCTAAAATTAATTTCAATATACTTACCTGGATACTTCATACAGCACTTGGTTACGCCGCCGAAAAACAACACTTACAACATTATCACCTTAATACCACTAACCCATAAAGAAAAAAAATTCTTAAACAACCAATTATCACCTCTGGTAACGACCGCAACAGCGCCACGCCCCTCTCCGCTCAGCTGATCATCAGTAATCCCAACATTGAGAGTGGGAGGTGGGGGATGGCGAAATATCCAGGTAAGTATATTGAAATTAATTTTAGAATGAAAATTCCATTTCAAAATACATTCCTGGATACTTCATATACAGCACGATTCCCAAAATTTTACTGGAGGTGGGATCGATCGGGCTAGAGGTTGATTAGTGACCCATCCAACTATTCTACTCATTGACTTGGTAAGAATAGAAGGAAGCTGCGACTCACCTAGACTCAGAGTTCTGCCGACTCATGGAGGTCAGGTATGCATGAGAAGGTCTGACGTCTCAGGGATAAGAGTGTGGAGGCAACATATAGCCTTCTACATCCACTTTGCTCTTATATGAGTCTCAGGGATAAGAGTGTGGAGGCAACATAGCCTTCACATCCACTTTGCTCTTATATGAAAACAGTCTAGTCATGTGTTAGTTGGTCTCCTGCCAGGGACCCGAGAACTTAACCCAACATACTGCGGAAATTGCAATAATGAAGTTAATGTCTTAACCTAATAAATTGCTTATTAATCAATCAGAACGTAAATATAATAATTTTTAAAATATATATTTAACCATATAAATATATAAAATAAATAATGAGTTAATTAATTAATGACCTGACCTGCAGCAACAAAAAGGTCCCAAAGAGGAACAACCATCTAAACTCCATGAAATATCTTTAAAATAAAATAGAGAAAGACAGAATTGGATCTCCAGGATGCTGGCCTCCAGCACCCTAGAGATAGAACAATTCTAAGAAAAGCCGCACTAGTGGCTATAGATCTAATGCTGTGGGCCCTGGGAGGAGGACCCCTACACCTCCCAGTGCTCCAGCACCAGAAATAACTTCTCTCTCAGGAAGAAAGAAATGGCATTTTTGGAAATGCTCTTCCTGGGTCTCTTAGAGAAATAAATAGACACTTGGACGCGGACGAGGTCCTTAGTCCTGTCTAGATAAATAGACAATGCCCTAACTGGACAAAGAGGTGAACCCTCAGGAGATCACCAAAAAGTCTCTGAGGGACTTCAGGATAAAAGACCTGGGAACAGGCTTACTAGCCGATTCCGTCTTCGCCATGAAGTGGGAGACATAAGAGAGAACTAAATCCTCTCCTGAGGAAGGGACCAAGAGGAAAGGGCTTGGAGCTCACCGACCCCTTTAGCTGTGGCTAAGGCTACTAAAAAGAGACCTTCTTCACATGATCCTTAGGTCCTTTGATGCCAAGGGTTCATATTTAGAAGACATGAGGTCTTGCAAAAACCACATTAAGATCCCAAGAAGGGAAGGAGGAAGCCTTCCTAGGAACTTGTATCTCGAAGGCTTTAATGAGATCTCTGATGGCCAGGTCTGAGCTGATGGAAGGTAGCTTAAATCTAAAAACTGCTGAAAGCATAGACCTGTAAGCCTTAATGGTAGGGACAGAGAAATGTGATGTCTCCATAACCACAGAAAGAATTCCGTAACCTTAGGAATGGAAGGACGCGAAATAGAATGTCCTTGCCTCTGCACCAACCTCTATAGACTTTCCACTTAGATTGATAAGAGGTTAAAGAAGATTTTCTTCTGCAGTGGTTAAGGACCTTAGCCACTCTAGAAAGAGAACCTGAGGCTCCGCGAATCGCTGAAGAGTCGACACGCATGAAGACGAAGCATTCAGGGATTTCTGTGGAACCTGCGCACATGAGGTTGACGAAGGTGGTTCCGTCTGGGTGGGAAGAGGAACAGGTGGTTCCAGAAGGTGTTCCATCAAATCTGGGAACCACTCCCTTTGAAGCCATAGTGGAACAATTAGAGTTAGCTGACAGTTGGTGGAAGACTTCAGCTGTTGATCACCTGGCGGATCATTGCAAAAGGGGGAAAAGCGTAAGCCTGAAGATTGTCCCACGGTATAACATCGCATCCACCCCACAGCCATAGGGTCCGAGGTTAGCAATATAAGCACTTGCAACGGTGATTTAGCGATGTTGCAAACAGGTCTATGTTCACTGGCCATCTCCTCCTTAGCTTGTTGAAAACTTCCATGTCCAGCGTCCATTCTCTGACCTATGATTTGGTTGGGTCTTGAGAGAGCATCTGCAATCACGTTGCAGCGACCCATAACAAACTGAGGGCTTAGAGAGATCTGCAGGTCTCTGTCCATCTCAAGATTCTCTGAGCTATATCGTTGAGAATGACTGGAGCGGACACCCCCACGCCTCAAATACGAGATTGCTGTCGTGTTGTCCGAGAAGACAGCCACGTTGGCTCTTGAGCAAATCTTGAAAAAGTGAAGACCCCTCTCCACCGCAATCAGCTCCCTTGCATTGATGGATAGACCCATTTCCTCGCTGGACCAAATCCCTGAGGCGGAATTGGTTCGCCAGATTTTGCGCCTTCAACCCACGTCCCGAGGCGCCGGACCAAAACAGAAGCTCTGGTGGGGAGGTCACGAGATTCCTGATGGGACGATCCTCTTTCTATCCACTCAGAGAAGGTCGTCGTGACAAGCCAGTCCCAAGGGATCAGGACAGAGGTCATGCGTCGAAGTCCCAGCTCCTCCTGAGAGCCAGTTGGAGTGCCCTCACACGAAGCTGAGCTCCAGGAACTAGATGAGCCAGAGAAGACAGATGGCCCAAGAGAACCCTCTAAAATGCAAGATTGCTCCCTTGAGGATAGAAATTCTTCTGCTATTGAGAAGAACCTTTCTACCCTCAAGGGAGTCGGAAAGCCCCTCAAAATCGAGGACTCCAACCTGATCCCCAGATAAGTCATAGATTGAGAGGGTGTCAGATTGGACTTCTCGAAATTTATAACAATTCCGAGAGTCTGACACAGGTCTATTACCAGGTCCCTTGCCCGATCATTGCTTCCTTCAAGAAGCCAGAACCAGCCAATCGTCAGGTACCGGAGTATCCACTCGCCTGGTGAGAAAAAGCAGATACAGGAGCCATTATCCTCGTGAACACCTGAGGTGCCGTGAGTAAGACCAAAACACAGGACTTTGAATGCCAAGCCCTGCCTCCAGCTACAGAGAAACTTGCGCGGACGATGGACGAATAGGAATCTGAAGGGTAGGCGCCCCTTCAGATCTATGGGAGACCATCCAGTCGCCCTCCGAATGGACTGAAGGACAGACTGGGTGGTCTCCATATGAAATTTGGTCTTTACAATAAAGGTGTTTTAGGATGGAGAGATCGATAATGGGTCTCCCATCCTCCAGTCGCCTTGGGCACCACGTAACATGCGCTGTAATAGCCTGGAGACGAGACGGGGCTCGACGCACCCCTTCTGCTGAAGAGCTCGGATCTCTCCTCCAGCGCTATCCCTCTGATGGAAAGAGGGGAATACGAATCGAGGTGATGGGAGTCCCAGAGAGGGGGAGGGGTGTGGAAAGGAATCACATACCCCTCCCTGAGGACTTCCACCACCCACGAAGTCTACACCTTTGTCCTCCAAGATGTCCAGTGAAGGGACAGACAGCCGCCAATCTGAACCGGACAAGGGAATGATCTCCTAGCGGCGAAAACCCCGTCCTCTAGGAGATCGCCCACGGGAGATTTACAGGGAGGGGCCTGCGGCGCTGGAAGCTTACGCTTATTGACAAAATTAGATTTTCCGCCTCGATAAGAGCCCCTACACTCTCTACCGGAGCCACAAGTAGAGGCGCCCGACATTAACCCCAGAACCACCAGAAGAGGCCTTCGGGAGGAACCTGGCTGAAGAAAAAGAGGGCAGTTTGACCGCTTTAGAAGTAGCTAACTTGGCTGAAGTAGTGGAGTCATCTTTAACTTCACTAATGACTCTTTCTAGAGTCTCTTGCTCAAATAAATCCTGACCTGCTAAGGGGGACAATAATTGGGTCTTTTTGGAATTGTTGTACTGTACATGAGGCAAATGAGATAAGATACCTTCCCTTCTCTTGACTTGAAGGAAGGTAGCGATAGAGGCAGCAATATTGGAGGAATTAACTAGAGAAATGGAAAAGACTGAATGAGAGCCCTCAAAGATCGAGGATCCGGAGGGACGATTCGATTCTTTAATGAAGTTAAGGAGAGTGGAAAGGAGCCAGAAAGAAAAGAATTATTTTCCAGCTGGTGACGGGACCTAAAGATTCTAATCGGGAACATTCATCATCATGAGATGCTCAAAGACCTCTTCTGCGAAACAGGGGCCGAAAGCCTACCTAAAGCTACGTTAGGTTCGGAGAACCTTGCAAGATCAGGCCCGAACGGAGCTAAATATAATTTCTTCTTATGAGGAAGAGGACAAGTGAAACCTTACCTTCCGATAGAGATTGAAATCTATTCCTAACATCTTGGATAACCTCCAAATTCTATCGTAGATTGACTCTATGCTCTGATTTACCCTCCTTAACCTTGGAGGAATAAATCTTCTATAAAACGCAACCTTTCTGAGGATTGGAAGGTTCAGGAATGGATTCTGGATGGAAAGCCCAAATAAGCTTAAAAAACTGCGTCGAGTGGGGGAATCAGAACCAGAATCCCCAATAGACGAAGCATCATCCTCATTAGAAACAGACTGAAAATTAGAAAAATCAATTACTCAACCGACTTCTGGAGGAGGAGGAGGAAAGGGCAATCCTGCGAACACCCAGGAGCCTGAGAAGAAAGTGAAGAACCCAGCGAAGACAAAGGGACAGTAAGAAGCAGAAAGAATCTGCGAACTACTCGCCAGACGAGGGATGAAGCTGCGAATGACAAGGAGCAGCTGAACTCTGCGAAAAAGAAGCGGGAAGAGTGAGACTGCAAAAATATCTGAAGCAAGAACACCTTGCGGACCAGACAATGAACCCGACAATCAAAATCACAGAGGTGGACTGACTCTTCACAATCCCAGGCGAAGGCAAAGCCTCATGAACAATCCAGCGCGGGAAAGCCTGCAACAAACCGACACAGGTGGAACCTGCGAACTCCCAGAAGCAGAATATCTTGCGACAACCTAATGACAGGACGAACCTGCGAAACCACAGGTGCAGGAGAAACCTGCGACGACCCAACACCTTGCGGAGGAAAAACACCATCAGTCATGACCCTGAGAAACTGACCCATCAAGATTCGCATCTATACTGCACGGCAAACCCTGAGATGCGACACCTGAACCATGACGCACGTCAGATCGCTGAGAATAAACAAGGTTGAGCTACTTGCTCAGGAATATTTAAACAATTGCCTAGCTTTAACAAAATCAATACAATTAATAATATCGGGAAAAATACCCGACTGCACCGGGCCAACTGGTTCCCCATGCCGACATGACACTTCTCGGGTTAAGCAGAGGCGGATCATTAATTCTTTATTAGAGGAATGGCAGACCCGAGGCAGTCGGGGAATGTCTGAAAAAAAGAAGGGTTAATGGTACAAACATCATCATCTTCAGTCCCTAATCCCTATCTAAAAGATTGCCTAATTCAATAAAAGACATCTGCATCGATTCAGCAATCTGATCCGAAAAAGATGCAGAAAATTGACTGACTGATTTATCAAAAGATCAGTTATATCAGATTTTGACAGGTGCTCACCGAAGCATCTGCAACATTTACAACATCATTGCTATTACCCAAGAAGGTTCGGTTAAGGGCTCCTCGATAACCCCTTGAATAGCAGCCGTCTTGCTTTAGATTTTCGTTTTTGTACTAGAGATTTTGATGTTTGACATATCTGCAAACTCATCAGATGACCATTGTTCACAATCGGCACATTTCTACTCTCCGCATAATGCCCCTCTACAATTACAAATAGAATGTCTATCATTAGACAGGCTACTCATCCGAGTCTTGCCAATTTTTACAGCTGCGTCTGGAGTCACACTTGTCAAAGTCCTGTGACGATAATCCTTCGAATCCATATACTGGGAATAAGAAGCAGGTGACAAAACAGGAATAAGAAAATCCTAAAGTTGAAAGTGAAGCGAAAGCCGAGAGAACCTCTCTGTGACGCAGAAAACAACTGATGATCAGCTGAGCGGGAGAGGGGGCGTGGCGCTGTTTACAGTCGTTACCAGAGGTGATAATTGGTTGTTTAAGAATTTTTCTTTATGGGTTAGTGGTATTAAGGTGATAATGTTGTAAGTGTTGTTTTCGCGTGCGAACTAAGTGCTGTATGAAGTATCCAGGGAATGTACTTTGAAATGTGCCTTTTTTATTCGTTGCTGTGTTTCTTTACCTTGGATTACACCAACTATTACATATTTTATTAGTCTGAAGAACATTATTTGAAAAAGTTATCATTAATTTTCTCTTTTGTTGTGACCACTTATTCTGCTTTATCATGGAAACTGTATGTGTGTATAAAACATCCTGTGTTTACAGCTTCAGTACAAAATGAATTTCTCAATGACGTGTCCAAAGCAAATTCATTTTAAAAACAATTCCAAAAAGTAATTAATCATTTTATGTTTTATTGTAATTAATGATTTTTCATTTCACTTAATAATACTGTGAAGTCCCAATCTGTCACCAGGAACCCCCAGGGCACCCTCGCTTCAAAACGGAAATCTACGTGACACACCGAGCGCTCTCAAGAATACACCTCGACTCTGCCTCTTACTTGGCTCCTTGTTATAATATCAAGGAAGCTTTACTTGTATGCATGTCTGTTTACATCTACATGTGGCATTTCATCAATGCTGACATCATCGTTTAGCTCTTACTTTTTTTTTTTTTTTTTTTTTAGCTGACTCTAATATGATTATCACACATCATAACAGTGCACAAAAGAATATATTATCACTGTTGATACTAGTATATATTCATCTCAAATACAATTTTTGCTTTCATGTTTCATAATATTTGTGGAGAGAGAAAGAGAAATAGATTTTCATAATGAAATTTATTATTTGGATACTTACCTACTGTTAATCTCCCTGTCGACAGGCGAGTCGGCATTCAAACAAAAGATGACTGTCTATTACACCTGTTTTCCACCAGGTGCACTTCAAATGTTTTAGCTCTAGTCAGAATTCTCCTTGACAGCTTAAAAGTTGTGGGGAGGTTGGCTGGGGTCCTTTGTCAGTAAGTAAGTATCCATCCAAATAATAAATTTTATGAAAGTAATGACTTTTATGATAAAATAAATTTTTTGAGTACTTACTCTCTATCATTTGCTCTATCTGCAACTACTTGGCGTCTGTTCAACAAGTGTTAAAACTGATACTATCGTTAATGAATGCTCCTGATATTTAACCCCACTCTTGGGAGGGTTGGGGGTATGACAGTGACTGCTTTGGTTGTCATTCTTCTCCTAATCTCTTAAGAGGGGAGGAAGGAGGAAACTCAATGACAGTGGGTAAGAATCTAAAAAATTTGTTTTATAAACATACCTATTTTTGAGGTGAAAATTTTATCCTCAATCATTTGCTGACTCCAACATTGTGTGCTGGAGGAGGGCAAGAGATTTCCCTATAACTAAATTATCAGATATTAGAAATATCCTTATACCTGCTTACCTGATGAATATGATCCCATGGCAAGTACTTGTCAAATGAGGATCTTCATCAGGTAGGAGGTGGAACGTGGACCCTGAATATAGCCATTGGTTGAGATTGTGCAATGCAGAATGGCAAGTTAGGCCTCTGTACCACAGGCCTGCAGAGCTGATGGGAGCTAAAGCCACAACTAAACATGATCTTTAAAGAGTTACCACCTACCTAACTCAGTTGCTGTGGCACCTCACACCCAAAATAACACCACCAACTTGTATGAAAAGGTGGTTCTCAATTAGCTCAGGGTAGCTTTCTCCAATAAGGAGCAATGGCTCTGCAACACAAGTCCAACATTACTTACTCTAATGAACTTTGTTTGCCTGTACCTAACAGAAACAAAGCCAATGCAACTAAGCATGATACCATAATCAAAACAAAAGTAAGAGTAAGATCTTACCATGTGTGTGTGAACTCCAAATACATATGGTTCTCCACTTACCCAAGATGGGGGTCAATAGCAAGAACCTATGCCTTAAGGGGAAGGCTAGGAGAAATCTCCCATACCAAAACTTTAGGTACTAGTGTATGGCAGTCTTCCTACTGGATCTTAATGGCCCTCACGTAGTTTCGAGTGAACACAGAGCTAAACCTCCAAAGTGCTGCCAAACCCTGACGGTTTAGAGAGAGGTGCTGATGAAAACTAATACTAGACGTAGCTGCTGCTCTGACATCGCATAGTTTCACATTCAAAAGGAGGCCATCCTCTGAGACAATGCATGGTGTGCTTCCAGGATTAAGGATTTAATGAAGCCATGGCATTCTCAAACATAGGAACCTCAGGATTCTTGACAGTACATAGGTTCCTACAATGCTACCTTTATGGTTAAGATGCTAAGTAAAAATCCTTAGAGCCCTAACAGGGGATAAAAGTAGCATTTCTTCCTCAGGAGTTAGAGTTTCTACGGAGGGGATAGAGAAAATCTCTTGGAAGAGCTTTGGTCTTGACATCATTCTTACCACGAAAGGATGCCAAAAAATCTTAGTTCTGCTCCAATATGTGAACTCACTATTAACAATGATATTGCTTGTAATTCACTTAATATGTTGACTGAGGCCAAGGACACCAGAAAGAGTGTCAAGAAAGAGCCTTGAGAGAAGCCTATCCCAGGAGTTGCAAAGGAGGGTCTGTAAGGTGTCTCAAGCCAACGACTAAGTTCCATAAAAGCAACTTTAGCAGACCTTTGGCATTCCAGCTGAATTAATTGAACAGCTTCACCTAAGTCAATCTCTTTTGAAATACCCAATCCATAATGCATTAATACATAATCCAGCATGGATTTATAGCCTTCATGAAGGAAACATACTAACCTCTGGCATCCCTCAAGAAGAGCAACAACTTTATTATTATGTTAATGTTAGTGCAAAGACAGGAAAGACCCCTGGACTTGCACCATGAACTATAAAGCTCCCACTGTACTGAACAAGAACTGAGTGTACTTTCCCTTTGCTGTTAGGAAAGAGTCCCTGTACGACTCAGAAAACTTTCTAGAACCGAGGAGCTTGTCAAAGATTTCCATGAGGTTAGATGAAGCATTTCGATGTGACCATGAAGCTTCCCTGTCCTGACTGATGAAGCAGATTTGTCTGTGGAGGTAATTGTCAGGGAACTTCCACTAATATTTTCAGAAGGACTGGGAACCAATGCCCCCTTGACCACCAAGGTGTGATTAGAATCATGGTGTTCCCAGTAGCCCTCAACAGCGGAAAAATAGGGGAGGCATACACGAATGGGTTTGTTCAATCTTGAACCATAATGTCTACTGCCCAGGTCAGAGGGGGTCTGGAACTGGGGATAAACACAGCTGGAGACGATGATTAGGCTTCATTGCGAAAAGATCGATGAGGGGTTGGCCGAACACTCTAAATTATCTCGCCAACTACAGGGTTAAAGATCAATTGTGGGAGAGTACCTGTCCTGGACGACTTAGCATGTCCACCAAAACATTCAGTCAGCCAGGCACAAACTGGAGCACATGGACAAATTCCTCTCCATTGTCCAGAGGCTAAATCCCTAGTGATGGCTACCAAGGTTTCCAACTTCATGCCCCCTGCCTTCTTAGATAAACCAGAGAAGACACATCCGTGAAGACAAAAATGACTTTGTTGGACACCACACAACCAAGTTTTAAGTCCTTTCTGGATAGCCAACAACTTGCAATTAATGTGAAGACTCGCTTCTACTGGTGATGACACCCCTGAAGCGACTTGGTTCCCGATAACCGCACCCCCATCCTCGTCCGAGCTGACTAATACAGTGAGGAGTATGGGCTTGTGGACTCTACGGACTTCCCTGCAAGAGGCACTATTTTACTATGGACATCCACCAACAAAAGGAAGGGATCAGATCTTGGCTTCATGGCTCCCACTCATTGGCTGGCCTGAGTCTCTCTCTGTGCCAGTGCCTCTCAAGTGCAATGGAAGAGGTATCATCCAAAGTCGAACACTCAGAACTAGCTTCTCTACAGAAGATGTGGCCTAAGAGATACAACCAGCATTAGCTGGCATGCTCCCTAAGGAGAAACCTCTCGTGATTAATAACAGATAGTCTACTCGAGCTTGTGTCGGAATAACCTTGAAAAGAACTGAATCAATCATCATGTACAGGTAGGTCACTCTGTGTAGGTTCCAGAGATGACTTTGCAATATTTATTAGTAAGCCTATGGGTTATGCCAAGCCCATTGCAAGCTCTCTTGCCCACAGGCAACCCTCCCTGGACTTTGCGAAGGTAATCCAGTCTTCCAGGTACAGAAATATCTTTACTCTTAATAATGAAGCCATTCACGAAGGAGATAGCACCCTAGTGAAAACTTGGGGAGCAGAACTCAGCCTGAAACAAAAAGCTTGACACTGATATGTCTTTCCCCTAAAGGCAAAATGAAGGAACTTCCTTGACAGTTGGTGAATGGGGAACGAAAGTAGGCACCTTTCACGTCCACCGTAATCATTCATGTACCTTTCTCCACGGCGGTTAAAGACCATGGAAGTTGACTCCAAGGAAATACGGGAACAGTTGGACACAGAGGTTGAGTCTGGATATGTCTAGGACTGGCCTTCAACCTCCTGTGGCCTTTGGAATTAGGAATAGCCTGTTGAAAAAGCCTGGCAAAGTAGCTGGTACTTCCTCTAATGCTGCCTTCTTTAACGGAGAAAAGACTTCCTGACTCAACACCTGTCTCTTCTCTAGGTTGCTCTGTATGACTTAAAGGTTATGAGATGGTTGGAGAGGTGGTCAATTCCTGAAAGGATTGCAATAACCTTCCAAAATCACTTTCTTTACCCAGGCATCTAACTCTAGATGTTCCCACACTCAAGTGAAGTAGTCCAACTTTCCACCCATAGGCATCCAAGGGCTCAAAGAGCTATTCTTTATCAGACATAGGACTCTTGATATTAGTGGAGGAATTGCACAGGCCCCCTTGGGCAGAACGAAATCTGGATCCTTGCTGCCAAACTGACACATCTTCCTTCCTGAGCCTGGAAAGGAAGACCAAGGGCAAGAGTTAGAATTGCCCAAAGTCTGTTTATACTGAGGAGAAGACTTCCCTTTGGTGGCCTGGGACTGGTGGAGAAAAGTACTATTCTGATTTTCTCCGTTCTGCAGCGATAGGCACGGATAGCTTGTTGTCTATTTTTTCCCAAAGGGATGAGCTGAAACCCATGACCATCTGCTAAGGAAGGATACTGAAGGAACAGGCCAAGAGCATAGCTGCTCTCTCATGTGAACTAGTAACATGAGACTTCACCTATCACATCAAGAAATGCCTTGTAATGGGAAGCAAAAACCCTTAGGGCTTACCAAAGGAGCCCTGACCAAAGGAGGAAGAAGTCCACCAAATCTCCTTCAAACACTGTTCAACAATGTTCTGCACCATTCACTAAACGACACAGCTACGATGGCATTAGCCATGCTCTTATACATATCTCAGAAGGTGTGTGTGTGAACAGCTTCTCACTCCCATCCTGCCATCCTTCCAACACTGCCCCCCAACCTCCACCCTGGAAACTTTCCTCATCCCCACTAAACCCTTTCTCAACCTGTTCTGAGTGTACGTAGTATTACCAACAGTTCCTTGGACACACGCAGCATTGCCACCTATCAGAAAGCAGTTTTTTCAATTTTTATGAAATTATAACTACATACAGTATACAGTATATATACCTTTGGTCCCTAAAGTCTAGTTGTGTCTAGATAACATAGAGTTCCCGATTATGTGAATTCAGATAACTGAGGGAATAAGGTACTGTCCTGAATATATTGGCATAATTTGGTAGTCTATTTTTAAGAGCATGAAAGAAACTGCAGGTTCTTTTAAAATTCTTGAGCGCAAAATTTACCTGGACCCTTATAACGACACACATACTACTTAGTTAAGTATATCTTAGTTTAACCAGACCACTGAGCTGGTTAACAGCTCTCCTATGGCTGGCCCGAAGGATTAGACTTATTTTACGTGGCTAAGAACCAACTGGTTACCTAGCAACGGGACCTACAGCTTACTGTGGAATCCGAACCACATTATGATGAGAAACGAATTTCTATCACCAGAAATAAATTCCTCTAGTTCTTCATTGGCCGCTTGGAGAGTCGAACGCTGGGCCAACAGCGAGCTAGCGGAATGCTCTACCCACCTCTCCAATGAAGAACACTTGGTCTCATGTTTAGTACTGAAATGTCAAAAAGCATAAAAACTCCAACATAAGTGATTCTCGCCCTGAAATATCAAGAATATGAAGAAAATCTACTAATAATTACCTTATCTGAATCAATATGGCTAGGCACAATCTCAATACTTGAACTCTCTGAAGTTAATGCAGGTGTTGAACCACAATTTGACATTAGATCAAAACTCCCAATACTGGAAGAAGTTGGGGCTGCTTCTTCCTCATCCTGGGTTCCAGATAACTGCAAATTACTAAGCCATGAAGTAACAGTGCACTTTGAATCTCCTACCCTCTGAGCCTGTAATAAAATGAACAATCTTGTTTGACATGAACCACAAACACTATAAAAGTATGTTAATTTACCGAGCAATTTTAACTAAGTGCTCCCATTAATAATACAGGTAGACGTAAAGTTACAACAAGGTTAGGTTCAAGATGCATGTTGCAAGTAAAATTTTTACATAAATTGGTTTACAATTCAGTCTATGGGTATATATATGCTACCTCATAACCTAACTCCTTTAACCTATACTCTACCATGGTTTTACCACCATGAGTATATTTTTATACAGGAACTTTATTATTCTTTACAATAATGATTATATTCATTTGTTTTAATTATAATTTAGTAAATTTGCCTTTTTACATTGTAGTGTTCCATTACTGTGAATTATATTTGGCAAGTATTGTGTCATTCATGTTATGCTTTCAACTACTAAGGGATTCAGGGCTGATGAAACACGGTTTTTTGGCAATACCTTTTTATCAAAGCATCAGATACAGGTGAAAGTTGGGAAGTGCATATTTTGTAACCATACCTAATTTTTGCAAGTATTATTTAGTACCTAAGTTCAATAGTTGTGGTACTTATCAGAGTAAGTGTGTTTCCTATGCCAGAGCCATCAAAATTGCAGTTAAGGGTTTTGAACATAATAATGACGTCAACCTATGACGTCACGAGGCTCCACCCACAGTGAAGAGAAGTTTACATATGGGGAAAACGTCTCTTCACTGTGGCTTTGCCCACTTGCTGATGACATATTCACTAATTAACATTAGTACCCATTCTAGGTTTCAGCGATATCAATGATGGCGAGCATCCTCAATACAGTAATTTTTATTATTATTATTTTGTGGAGGTTTCATCGCAACTTCCACAGCAATTGTTGGGACTAAGTTGTTAGCTTGGAATCCTTCCATTTTCTTGATATTCGTATTGTTTCTACTTTACAAATAATTCAATGTATGTAATTCATCCACATAATGAACCAGTCTATAGTTCATTTGTTAGATATACATCTATCCAGGTCAGGAGCACAAAAAGACCATCCATTTTGTTTTACCTCAAGTTTCAACAATATAGCCTTCTATTTGCAGCAAGTCAGGAGTGGTCACTAGAAGCAGAACTCAAATGAAAAGCAGTGATACCTTATTTTCCTCAATTGTTAGAGGTGTAAAGCTCAACGCCATTGTTTTATTTCAGTTAATGTAACCCATTGATATTTTTCTTTGTTTCTTTTTATTTATATCATACAGCACCCTAAGCAGCGCTCGTATATCCTACTCGCTGCAAATAAAAGGTAATGGAGTCAAGGTCTTGAGGGCAAGCTATTATTTGCCTAGTTAATATCAATCAAATGTAACACGATCTATATTGATATGCATGGAAAGGAAAATATATTGGAATCAGTTTGAATGAGGAACATATGGTTATAAACATTGTGTTTTAACAAATATGTTTTAGATATACTGTACAAATAAAATGTTTGACACTATACATAATTTATTTACAAAATGTCTTCATCGTCACTCTTGAGGAAGAGGTAGCGATTGTCTAACAACAGCTCCTGCCCACACTTCCTGGGTGGCCAAGTAACTATTACCCACGACAGAAATAATTACCTATTCACGCTATAGTAAATCTTGCCATGGGCCTTCTTGCTTGTATACAAAGTGGCAAGCTGTAGCACAAATGCAGTCTTGCAACCATGGGGGCAATTCCGTATTCTGCTGGCCATTATCGAATTTGTTGAGGCCTAGACTGTAAGCATATCCATTCACCGCCTACCTGGTGGATGGGCGGAGCCTCATGACGTCACATTACTTTTACGTAATGAATTGTTTTAGGATCCTTGTCTGTGGTTTTCTTGGTTTTGGCAACGGCGACTTCATTTTACTCTATAAATATCAAAACTATTGAACTTAGGTACTAAATAATACCTGCAAAAATTAGGTAGGGTTATAAAATATACACTTGCCAGCTTTCACCTTTATCCGATGCTTTGGTAAAAAGTTGCCGTAAACCTGTTTCATCAGCTCTGAATACCTTAGTAGACTCTTAGTACAAGCAATCCCCGGTTAACGGCAGGCTCGAGTTAACGGCAATCCAATTTTATGGCACTTGTCTAGCGACAAAAATCGGCAATTTTTGGTGCAAAAAATTGCTGATTTCCGCTTATCGCCATTGATAATTGGGTATTGATGCCGATAAATACCTAACAGAGGTGGCGATAACCAAAAATTGGTGCTTTTCGGTGCCGAGAAGCCCCAAAAAGCGCTGAAAATCGCCGATTTTCGGTTATCATCACACCCTCAGAATGGAATCCCTGCCAATAACTGGGGACTGCCTATACTACGTTGTTTTTAAAAAATGTATTTAAAAGGTATTACTGTATTAATTTTCTGCTTTATGTAATCATTGATTTTCCATTTCTCCTTGTTACACCAAGGAAATCTTGTGTATGTAACTTATTCCGTGTTTACATCTTCATTTGGTATTTCATGAAGTATGACGTCCTGTGCAAAGACACACCATTTAGCTTTTTTGTTATTTTTTTTCTTTTGTTTAACTGAGTATCATTCATACTTAAATATTTACATCTTATGTTTCCAGTTCACAGGAGAATATTTCATCAGTGGCTTGCCCAAAGTTTACATCTACGTTTGGTGTGCTTTGATGGTACGCCGGAAGTAACTGCGTCCAAAATAAAATCAGTTTAACCTTATTTCACTTGAATCTGATGAATATCACACCATAGTAACTCTGTACATTATTGTAAACTACAGTACAGTACAACCAATTTCCACTTGTCACAATATTACAAAGCATTTTTATTTTTTTTGCGTATCAAGTGTGGCACACATGCATTTGATGGTGTTTACATTTTTGTATTTGTTCTGGAGCTTTTTTTTAAATTTTATTCTAAGAATGTTTCATAACTCATAGTTTTTGAATGGGAAATGTTATAATCTTTTATCCTTTTTCTTTTATGAATTCATCAAAACTATCATTGAGCTTTCTCGCTGCCTCTCATGTTACCCGAACATTAAACAAACTGAATCCTCTTTTGAACCTTTTGATCCAGTACTTTTGATGCATTCTTGTTGACAGTCATCACCTGCACATTCATAAAAGGTCTGCAACAGACTTCTAGCCTTTGCCTAGATGGTAATAAGGCTTAATGGTGTTTGTCTTTTAATCTGGTCTTTTATCTACACCATTAATAACTTCCATTTCATGGATTGGCCCTTACCTTTGCTTCGTAATTACAGTAGAGTTCACTGAAGCAAAACCTTTTAACAGCATCATGAATGGGTTCTCGATCCCTAAAAATTGTTGACACTGTTGAACATGGAAGTTCTAGGTCACATGCTATAAGTCTTATTTTTTTCCCCCTTCATAATGCTTAATCACAGTCAATTTAACTCGAAGTTAATGTCCTTTCTTGCCTTTTAGTTGGCCAAACTGTTGACAATAAAAGTGCCCCCTTCTGTCAACATACTGCAGCTTTATAAAAAAGTCAACAAAAGTGCCCCCTTCTGTCAACATACTGCAGCTTTATAAAAATTTTTTTAAACAGTAAACAAAGTGCAACTGATAGCTACTGTTCTTGGGACAAATACCAGCACGAGACAATAGTGTTGAGAGGGGAAGATGAAAGCATATGTGTGCGTGTACGTGCATGTTAGGCGGGCCACAAACTATCTGACTGCAGCTGGTGTACAATTAAATGTCAGTATGCATTGTAGATCTTTGGTGTAAACACTTTATATAGATGAATATCAAACTTAGTGAATCTTTCCAACTGAGCCATACATTCTTAAAAGTGGTTAATTGTGTGATCATATGCCATGTTGGATATAAATGTATGATAGTGTATGGCCTGCTTTACATGCATTGCTACTGCTAAAGGTTGCTTGCTCCACAATGTTTCATAAACTAAAAAAAATGTTTTCTATATTCTTACTTTCGTATATTTTTTTATACTGTCGTAAACACTGACCGTTGTAAGTTGCACCTGTTGTGAGTTGACACCTGTCTTTAATAATAATAGTAATAATAATAAAGAAAAATATTTAATGATAACTTTGGTACTTTCACTTCCAGTGGAGGAACATCCTACCTTGGATGAAAAGCCTGTTACACTTGTTCCTTGCTTGTGGTCAATCAACCAACTCTGCTGATTCAACCTTGGGAACTGAACAGTAATTCGCATAGGAGAATCAGGTCCTGATGCTGCTCCTGCTACACTTTTGTGCAGCACATCATGGTCTTCATCTTCATATTCTTCAACCCTGAAAGTGATCACAGTAAAGGTTCATAATACTGTACTTTATTCCATTTCAGGGATCACAGTAAAGGTTCATAATACTGAACTTTATTCCAAAGTCTTCTTGCCCTTAAAATATAGGGGTATGAGGACTTGGTATGGTTAATTATTCTTAACAAGAGTAATGGCAATAAAAATGGGAGCCTGCCATGGTAAGGTTGGTGTATGATAGAATGACTGAGAAGGCAAAATACAATGGACTGACTCAGAAGGGAAAATGCATGAGAAATTGACTAAGTAAGAGGTGGTAGAGGGAAGGTTCTGTTAAGAAAAACTCATATGAGAGGTTTACTGTGTAAAGCAATTGAGTTGTATATAAAGCATATCAGCTTAGAGAAAGCTTGATGGAACAGTGGGAGATGCAATAAACAAGTTGTTACAAAAAATGGGGTATAAAAAGTAAAAGTAATTTGTTGAGTAAAGATTTCATGATGAAAGTCAAGCTTTTATTGGAATGTGTCAAGACGAGTGACTGATTTAGTGCAGAACTTGGTCTAATCCAAGTTCATATGATTCCATGACAGGCTGATATACTTAAGGATATGGCAATATTGAAAGTTATACATAGAGGTGCATGGGGATAAAAGGGAAAAAAATCAGGTGTTACATACTTAGCAGGAATAACAGGTGATGGGTGATGAGTGATTGTCTCAGGTAACTGAACACTTCCAAAGGCTCCAATAGCAGAAGTCAAAGCAACTTCATTCAACTCCACAGATACCAAATTGATAGGCTGGATATTTGTGCTGAAAAAAAAAAAATCACAATAAATAAGGTCTAAAAAAGTGAAATTAAATCAAGGAAAAAGGATTTTAGTAAAAAAATTAACTATTACAAATTTTGGCAGTGTTGTTTTATGTCCCAAAGTATTAACAATGGAGAAACAAGCTTTGCTAAAACTGACATACTTCTTTACTCAAACTCATGGCATTTTAAAACAAGAACTGGATTTACAGATGAAAGATATACATGAGGATTCTGTTTGCTACCACATTTACAATAAAAATGTGTAAAACTTGTTGGCAAAATATTACGAAAGGAAACATTACATACAGGAATAAAAACTATGCATACAGACTGTGGCAACAAAATTATAAGATCCATGAAAGCATTCTTTTCAGGGAAATAAAATTTATTGTAACAGTGAAGTATAAGCATTCTTTTCAGGGAAATAAAATTTATTGTAACAGTGAAGTATAAAACACAAATAAAATTTACTTTAACAGTGAAGTATAAAACACAAATAAGTAAAAATCACTTACCAGGGGATATCATCCATGTTGATTTTTGAAAGGGTTGATATGTCTGCTGAAGTACAACGCTGAAGCAAGTTCTTTGTGGCTGTCAGCGCGCCCTGACTATGCATCAATCCTGCTTGCTGAGTGCTAAGTAAACAGTTCTGATGTGCAGTCACAACCTGCCCGGATGAAAGAACAGGGGGATCAGCAATCTTAAGATATCTAGCAAATTATATTGGCTGCAACACACACTAGATTTCAAGGGCATTCCTGAATACGAGTACAAAGAAGTGAAATACTTTACTTAGATATCTAGCTTATGTTAGCCATAACCAACTGATGGTTTCATCAGATTTCCTGATTTTGAAAAACTTATTTCAAAAGTTCACAAGATGATAAATAAACAAGTTAGTGTTGGATTGTGCCATAGCTTCTACACTATGAACTTCCAGTCTTTGGGTGGTTCTTTGTCTGAGGATATACTCAAGCCTTTTATTTCTTATTATTGTAGTTATTAGTTAAAACTTTCACTTAAAAATTTGCAGTTTTATGAGGTTATAATTCAAGTCTATTTAATGTTATTTAACCAAATTCTTAATAAGTCATTCCTAATTCAAGCGACCCCCACACTTTTCTTAATTCTGGGAACACTGATTCAATGCTGTGAAAGTCTTCTAAGCAAATTTGGCTCATTCTACAAGTGTCTATTAATAATCATAATAGTTTCATACTTATTTTTGGACCTCTCAACAAAATTCATACATATAACTATAGTTCGTTTCATTTAATCTATCCACTCACCAATGTAGGTTTTTGGTGGATGTGGCAATATGCATAGCTCTCTGGTGATTGGCTGAAATCAATGTTTCCAATGTCATAAGCAGACTGTGATAAAAAGGTAAACAATTTCTTCAGTAATACATCTGAATGCTTACATATGAAAAGAACCTTCACACCTTTTGATACTGTAGGCGAATAAAAAGACATCTGGCTATACGAGTACTAATAAAAGGTATTTAAATAATTTTCGTGTAAATCATCTGAATACGGTAATATTCATAATAGTACGAAATACTGTTATCTATGAAGTTGTCTGGGGAAGATGAAAGGGGTAACCAGCTGTAGTAGTTTTCTTTTAAGAATACTCTGCATATTTATATATTTTTTTCTTGAGCATTCAAATCATTGTACTGTAATAGCTCAAAGACTGGGCAATTTCAGGAGTATTTTACCAAATAACTTATTGAGCAAAAGTCTGCAATCTAACTGAGTTCCTGTCATCCACTGTGCGTTGATGGCACATGTATGGCACAAAATGCTAGCCTACACTCATTTTTTAAATGTAAGGCATTGGAACGATACTTAGATAGGAAAAATAAATAAAGGTTACAACTAGGAAGTAATTTTGACTGAAATGAAGTGAAAGTATGCTTAAAAGAAGGCCAGTAAAATCAAATATCTGACGAATAGGCCTACAGTTCACTTGTCAATGTTTCATGTTCTAGAGGTCAACACCAATAAAGGTTATTTTTCCAGTTAACAGAAGTGGATATAACTTTAATACCAGTGAGATAAAACATAATTATTGAAAGCCCTTTGTTCGTTTGTGTTTGATCTCAGTAGACTGTTTTAGACAAGTTCTTCTTTCCTGAGCTTCTATTGGTATACAGTACGGTATTATCAACATAAATCAGCATGTTTATGATTTGTATGACAAGGTGTGAGAGTTCTTTGTATAAGTAAATATTCATATATGTCACTCAAGAAATAGTTTATTTACCTCAAACGAACCATGTTGGAAACTCTGACTGTTAGCCATATCTTTACCCACAGGCGGACAGATGAAATGAAACCGTCTAGTCTCCTTTATAAGAAAAGTGACTGCAGACATATTTAGTTGCCCTCAAGTAAGCAATAAGACATGAGGATGATGAACAAGAATCTAAAATTATTAAACCAGTGGCCATAATATATTTTACAGATAATCTGAATTTGAGCAGTTTTTCTGATTTTAAAAACAAGCATTGCTACACTGTATTAACACTATCAGCCAAAAACTTAAGCAATTTCAACTAAAACATTCAGAATTTGATATTTACTGCAATTAGCCTTCTTATAACAGCTGCAGCAGAAATATCACAAATTAAAAAATCTGTAAAATTCTTTGCAATCATCCTCTATTAAAATATAAATATAATAAAGTACATTCAAGGCTTCTAAATGAGAGAAAATCAGTGCTTTTTATAATCTGAATCCAAGCCCAGCTGGATTATAATTAAGTAGTTTGCCAACACCATGAGTTACATGACTTAACTCCAATATGACTAGCCTGAAGAGTTTGTCTCAAATAATATTTCAATTTAATCTAAAAATCTGCATTCTTTAAAAATATAATAACTGAATTTGCAGTTCTTTAAAAATATATTAACTGGATAAGTTGAACACAATGATAATTCTGAAAAATTCCTTGATTTCCAAAATCTGACATTTACTGTTAGTGGAGTAAGCTTGGATATTCACATAAAATAAAAATATTAGAGATGACCTTTATCAGGGAAGGGTAGCTGTGTCAAATGATTTGAATACAGCAGAGTTAAGTGATGGAGATACCTGTCCTAATAAAGATGACAGAAGTGCCTGCTGGAGTTTTGGGAATACAATATGGGGTTCTGAATGAAAAATTCAACAGTATGTGTAGTTGGGAAAAAGAAATGAGGATAAAAAGTTTTAGATGTTAATACACAATCCCACATTTACCTAAATTCACCTTCTTTGCAACTCAACATTATCTACATGCAATTGGCACCCAAGATACATGTAATGATCTGGTACACAAGCAGCTCTTACATATGTGCTTTCTCTGTTTAATATTTTATAACTGGTGTGACGAAAGAAATTAGGAAATAAAAACAAGAGAAGCAGGCACATGTTTATGGGATACAATAAAAGGTCAAGAATGGAATGACTGACCTTTCCAGATGATAAAATACCACATTAATTGGAAAATCATATAAAATGGCTGAGAATGCTAAATGTTTTAAGACATTTGTAAGAAAAAGTTGAAAGTCAATGTTTACAAAACTAAGGCTATAGGGTTAAATGGAATCCCAGAAAATGGAAGGTGTTAGTATAGATGGTGGAAAAGAAACATTAGTTGATTCATAAAGGTATTTAGAATTGACCAGTGTAATGAAGATGGTAAGAGTGAGAAATGAATTTAAAAATGTGGCAGAATGAATGGTTCAATGGAATACTAGTACTGTCTGATCAAAACGACTGTAGAGTCAACATCCTTACATAAGTTTGAAATATTGTTTGTTGTATGCTAGTGAAAAATGAATGGTACCTGTACTGAAAAACAATATCTTTATGTTTTAATCAGTTTGATCATATGGACTGACAGGTAGCTGACACTGATGAAATGGGAGTTATTCATATTTTAAGCAAAGGACAACTGAGGATAGGGTAACCTAAGCAGCTAATGGTGTGGAAAGTTTTTGTACAGGTGGTATATCATTGATTCTGCAACCATCATGTACAAACCACCAATCAGACCATTTTTTGTGCCATTATGTAGTAGTTGCCAAATCTGAAACTTGTGCAGCCTTGAAAACTTTTGCATTTCACTTGTATTTGTCTTTTGACAATAAATTTTACTTTTACTATATAATGGCCTTTTAATTATATAAATTTTTTAAAAAATATTAGCTCTTTCGTCTTTTATGATTAATAATGTTAGCTGTGGATTTATTCCATAGATCCAATTTCAGTGATCTATATTCAAAGTAAGCAGTAAACTTCAAAAATTTGAAATATGGTTTCATGTTAGTTTGTCATTTTACTTGTATACTGATAGCACCAAAACCTCTAATAGGAAAGGAATACAGAATGGAATGGAATTCAGAATTCTAAGCTGAAGCCCATGCACTGGGACCTATAAGGTCATTCAGTGCCAAAATGGAAATTGAGAGTAAAAAGGTTTTAAAAGTGTAACAGGAGGAAAACCTAGCACTTGCACTATGAAACAACTGTTAAGAGAGGGTGGAAAGTAAGATGGAAGAAAGAGAACATGAATGGAGGTACAGCAAAAGGAATGAAAGGGACTGCAGCTAAGGGCCAAAGGGATGCTGCAAAGGCTCTTAAATAATGCCTACATTGCAGTGTGTGAGGTGCTTTGATGGCATTACCCCTCTTACATGGAGGAAAAGAATATGAATACTCTTTTTTCCTACAATTCAGAGCATACAACAGAAGAATAAGACCATAAATAGCTTTAATTCATAAAGGCAGATTTTCATGGAAGGGCACGGTATGAGGAGCTGCTGCACAATATTAAAATATTACAGCTGGTCTATGTTATTCAGGAAAATATATTTTCTGTCCAGCAGTAAGCAATGTCCTTACCTCAACCTGGCGAACCAACTGACGTTCCCGTCCCCTGAGTGCTACCACTTGACGATCAACAGCTTCGTGAATATCTTCCTTCACCTGCAAATATAGAACGTATTACTACAGTATACACTTAATAACACTGAATTTATTATATACCTCTATTTTTTATGCCTGATGTGAGTTCATATATTATCAATATAAATTGGTTTATTGAAACCAGTGAGTCGCATGTCCGAAATCTTGCAGGCCTTCCCAAAGGGATTTATTCTTAAATAGGAACTGGAAATTTGACCAGGGTAAGGTAGAAATAGAAGTAGTTGGACAGCTAAGTAGGAAGAGACGAAAAGAGAAGGGTAAGAAGTGAAAGTCATTAAGCACTACAGCGTGGTTAAATGAACACTGTAAAGAACCAAGAACCATCTACAGAGGGCCATAGTGAGAGGGCAAATTGCAAGGGGCAACCCCCTACACAGATGGTTAGTATAATCAATTTGACTCCTCCTCTCCATGATCTGCATCTACTGGAGCCAGAAGGATCACTGTGAGCAACATTCACATTCCAATGGCCCTTTGAAAGGGATGCTTTCCTGTCATTTACTTTTCATCTGTTCTACCAGGTCTTTCCCTGCCAAACTATCCAAATTTACCTTCCTTGCCAAATTTTTACCTTTCATTCAAGAACAAATCTTCCATACTAGCTCAATACAGCATAACTGGTCTGCATGCAATTCTTCATCAAGACAACACAGGTAGTAAAATGTAGCAATATGTATTACAAGATCGATCTCATTAAATATTTGGTCATACATCATTCCTCCTTATTGTGTAACATTTACAATTTATCTTTACAAAATCTGGTAAGCTAGTATGGTAACACTTTGGAAAATATAAAGAAACTAAATTTTTTATCATTTGAGTGTTGGAGTATTCATATCATTGCCAATACAATTATACTTTTTAAGGTTGTCCTACAGGATCTAGCATCAAATATGGTGTTAATTAAATTGCCATAAATTTCAATATGTCCTTAGTATGGTATTCTTGTATGATTCTAAACTGTAGTGACTTACCTTCCTGGCATTTTCCTGCAACTGCTTCCGATAATCCTCTACTTTTGTTAGAGATTTATCAACAATGGCCAACTTCAGAGCCACATCTAATTCAAGGTTTTCCAAGGACATCTGAAATATATGCAAGAAAATAAATTTTCGTGATCTATACCAAGAATAAATTGACAAAAAAATGTTATATTTCAAGACTTACTTCTCTCACAAGTCATATCGTGAACCTACAGCTTCCTTGAATTTAGGTATTAATCTTTGCACTGCATGCAGTATGGATAGCTGCAATGACTAGTGTTTACACAGCAATCATTATAATACAGAAGTATGGCTTACAGACAACAGATCGAAAAGTGAATTAAATTTCTGAAAAAATATCCACAGTTCCTTTCAATGTCTGCTACTCTAGCATGACCACTTCCCTCCTAGCTTTCTGATATTGGACTTCCTGGATACACCATCTTATAATTATATAAGGCACTCTGCATCCATGGAGGCAGCCACCATATTTCAACGCTACAAAAAATTCACAGTGCCACGAGTACAAAGGCTGCAGTGACTTATGAGAAGTTGTCTAAAGGTGTATTGCTGTGAAAAGTTCAACATGTGCCCTTATCTTTGTATCTCCAAAAAGGAAAATAAGCATAGGTTTTTTAAATTTTGGAAGGAAAAAGCAAGCACTATATACAAAAAGGTAACTTTGTGTTTTAAATACTTGCTAAACCATGTACAGTACTATGCAGTACACAGTTATATTTTACAGGACAAATTTGGGAATCCAACTCATATACTAGGAAATTTGTACACCATGTGTACAACTATGAATAATATTCATATATGAAGACTGTGGACTTATACTTAATAGATACCTGCAGTTATGCTTAACATATGCAGTATATAACTACAAACATTCAAGAGCTTACGGCGACTCACAGAGCTGGAAAATCTGTACAGTGATTGCATTACATCACATAACCAATGGCCCTGCCTTAAAATTGAAATTCTGGAGTTTTATATCACCAATAATAATGCCTGAAAGGCCAAAAGATGGCTGTTTAGACTGACTCGAGAAATAAATATGGAAGACGCATATTAACGTGGGCATTTTTTACTGGGTTACAAGCGGAAGATGCTCCTTCCATTGTCTTTTATCTCAAGCACTTTTTGTCTTAATGCCTACCTGGTCTATTTTATCCTTCCTCCATGAATTCCTAGAGATTTGTCCAGGTTCCTGCTACTTTTATAACAACTCATTACTTCTCAAGCTTTCACAGAATATCCAAAACATCCTAACCTCTGAGAACTTACATCTGCAATCTTACTGGATCCCATTCATGTAAGAATAACCATTCCTTACTGATACAACACATTAAAGTTGTTTGCTGAGAATGGCCAGCCCTTCCCTTTATCTACAATATTCAGTGCAACTTCTATTCTTCATAAGATTGATATCTTTATAGATTAATAAAACTCCTGATTGTAATTTTACCGATATAATTTATTATGTAGCAACATAACTACACATTTCTGCCTATGAGATTTTCAACCACGACTGTCAAAACAGAGGGCAACTGTAAACTTCCAAAGTGATTTTAATCATTCAAATATCAAGTTACATGTCTAATAAATCAGGTAAAGAATTGCAGTATAAATGCTTTATTTACAACTGGTAACCAATAATTTGTAGAGTGAAATGCAAAGAAATCTATTTCTGTACACATACTGCCACTTAATTAGAGTTAAAACTTGAGCTCTGGGACTGTTATAATGTATATTCATAATCACTTTAATCTTATGTGGACACTTGTTTACAACAGTCATTGTATACCACTCTAATACTTACAAGTCATTCTAGCTATAATAAAGTAGCAAGTATTTGTAATGCATTTATGCAACAACTGTTTATCAATAACTAAATTTTAAATGAATACTAATTAAATACTGTAGTACCTAAATAATTAAATATTTTAACTTTATTGTAGAAATTAGTCCAATTCAGATTGTACTCATAACTGTGAATATCAAATGAGTTCTAAATTTAACATACATTATCTGTAGGCTGAGTGAATAATTGTTTTTTAACATCCATGCCCCAGGCCAATATAGGCTACAACCATATAAAAAAAAAAAAAAAAAAAAAAAAAAGAGAGAGGGTTGCATACACTTCCCATTGTAACAGAGGTATTGCGGCCTGAGGCAAGGTCCTCTGCCATCTCTGAGCTAGGAATCCATTACAGCAATGACGGTATAGCTGTTTGAAATGACATCAATACTGGTACACATCCATGTTTTCTCCACCTATTAAATTTGCATTCATATATAAAAATGCAGCTGTTATAAGGAACCCTATCATGTGTGGCTAAATAAGCAACAGCAACTAACAAGGATAAACTTAAATTTCACCACTGAAGGACAACATAATAAGTAATGGAAGATGTCACACATGTCTTCTCTTACCTACTGGATCTAGTGCTTACCAAATGGTGCTATGTGGTGGCTTCTCAGTAATTAAGGCTAACTAAATGCGATTCAAAGTTCCAGCCCACAACAAGTTTTGTTATTTGAGCCATGCTATTGGGGAAAAGGCAGTGCTGGGTAAGCTGTTCATTTTGTAGTACATGGGCACACATGAAATGGGCTAGTAATTGAAATGAAAAATGAAAACCTTTGAATAGTAAATTGAGTCTGCAATGTGTGAGACATTAATAAGAAGGCATGGTGGGATCATTTGAAATATGAGTTGGAAGCCCTGAAAGATATATAGAAGTGGAAACTAGGGCAGAGGGGGGGACGTGTAGGATGATGGGAACAGGTTCCGCTGATGAGAATAAACCTAACCTTTCCTAGAATACTGTGTCCTGACCTAACCAGACCTTACCTTCCTAACCTTACGTAGGGCACTGTGCCCTGACCTGCAGCCCTCCCCAAGTAACACTGAAAATCGTAAACAATGGACTGTGCTTCCATTCAGCAGTAATGTTAGAGCCTGATCCCATCGTTCTGCAAACTACCCCAGAGTTCTCAAGTTCTCATATGATCTGCAGAATGTTGAGAACACTGAGAGCAAAGTTTCAGGTATTTCTGATAAACCAGCTGCTGGGATTGCTAAAACATTACATATTGAAATGTAACCCAGTTGTTAAAGACCTAACACTGTAATATCACTTCAACTTAATGTTTACTATCAAAGGTAGGGTCAAACAGGGCAGAAATGGCTTGTTAAAATTAAGAGATGATCCATGCTTTGCAAAATTGATCACAAATCAAAGAACAAAGAACCATAATTCTACGTTGTAAAAATGCATAATACTGTTGTAAGCATTAGGGAGGAGACTGAGAAGAATAAAAACACAAATATCCGTTGATACCAATTTTGTGTAGGCCTAATTGCTAATAAATGTGATTTTACAAACAATGAATGGTTGGCTGTGAACAGTTTAAATTGATGATGGGCCAATGACTTGTTTTCTGGATTGTACAAAATTGCGCTTGTTGGGTGAGAAGAATTTCTGTTCTCACCAAACAAGTCTTGTAATAAAAATTGGGTTCAATTTTGTAAACAATTCTTCGGGAAAATATACCTCAAAACTGTCTGAAAAAACATTAATACACATTCACAATTAGGTTAGTGATAGCTACACGGCAAAAACGTAAGTGACACGGTATGAACTACGATGAATTGAATTTCAAGAAGTGGCCATGCAAAGTGTATTTTTGATAAAATCAATACCATACCATAATCGGTAGCTTTACAGTGAGGTAATCAGCAAACTTTTGCTACAACATTCAAACTTGAAACTCAAGTCTTATACGCTAGGCTAACTTAATGGAAAAATGCACATCATTTTCCAAACACATGACAGTTTCAGGATAAGTGCACACTGGGGGTTGGAGTGGGGGTCATACAGCGTAACTCATGGCAGACTTCCAGTCCTCAGTTCCAGGGGGCCAGGGCCAGAATAAATAAGGGTGGCAGCTTGCTGGTGTTAGGTTATCTAAATCTAGACTACGTTGGCCTATGGTAAGCGTTATCCATATTAGATCCTCTCCTATGCAGCCTAGAATCATTCCTGGGTGTCACCTACAACAAACTTATAGTTTTCTGTTACAGAAAACTACTGCGGTAGCTATTTGTCTGTCCGTCTGTACTTTTTATGTCCTGCCCTCAGATCTTAAAAACTACTGGGGCTAGAGGGCTGCAAATTAGTATGTTGATCATCCACCCTCAAATCATCAAACATACCAAACTGCAGCCCTCTAGCCTCAGTAGTTTTTTGTTTAATACAAGTTCAAGTTTGCTATGATCGTGCATCTGGCACCGTTACAGGTGCCAACAACACAGGCCACCACCTGGCCGTGGGTGAAAGTAGTCAGATAGTCTGCAAGAGTGAATACAGCAAAATTTCACGAAACATATCAATACAATAACGACCCCCTCTAACACACAGCCTAAAACCTCAAGTGCACAGAGGTACTTAGGGGTTAATCTATCTGACCAGTGTTATAGCCTAAGGTGGATACCGAAGTCCTTGAATATAAAAAGCATTGAAAATAAAAAGCATTGATAATAAAATGCAAACACTATATAAAACGGAAAGCCACTGTGAAAACCCGTGCCACAAACGAGAATACAAATATAGGCCTAGGCTACGTCAGCCCAATCAGGATGGTGATGAGTAAAGGAAATTAACAATTGCACAACGGCATATGCTCTCATCCTGGAACACACACACACACACACACACAAATAAACACATGTACTCATGTTTCCATACGTACACACTAAAAAAGGAATATTAAAAGTCACAATACGTTACGTAACATTTTACACTCGTGTTTTAAAATTCATTAAACGCCCTATGGGTTTTCGTATTTTTATTGGGCATATTTACTTATTTGCATCATATTTCATCATTCAAATCACAGTTCCTCGTGAAAATTAAAATCCGAATTACTGAAAATGTAGAAGTGAATGTGCACAAACGTTGCAAGCAATAAATATAACGGGGGGGCCATCAGCTGGCATCCTCCTCCATAGCAAAGGGGACGGAAGGTCACGTAGACACCTTTCACTTCAATTTAAGTCTAAATAGCCAACAGCCACGCAGACTGAACAACAACAGACTGCTGAAACGAAAGCATATTCGATCTACTTACCTCCTGAAATTGGTGTACACTCAGATTCCAACGAGATAACGGTCGTTTCCTTCAGTAAAATTAAGGGCAGGCGCCGTCCGATAAGAGTTCAGGAGCGTCGTCTGCTCGACATGTCACATCAACTGACTGAGAGAGAGAGAGAGGGAGAGAAAGAGAGAGGGAGCAGTGTTGCCAACTCGGTTTGATTTGGCAGTAAAGCGCTAAAAGTGGATCGCACAGGCACTAAAAAGGCGCTAGACTTTCCCATTAATGCGCTAAAAAAAGCGCCCAATAAAAATAGACGGTAATTAATAAAGCTTATGCTGTACTTAAGTATACTGATCACCATTAAAGATTATACACGTGGTTCTGCTAAATTTAGAAGTCTTCTAACACTCCAATAGGCTCTCATCTGTATCATTTTCATAAGCTTCGAGACTTCCAATTTTCTTGACAACATCACTTGGAAGCTCACATTGATAGCAAAATTGCCCGCGCCTCTTCAATCCATATTTAATGGTAAGAATACTATATAATGTAGAAACCCTCTTTCCATAAACAGCGCTAAAAAAGGCGCCAGCGCCAAACGAAAATTTTGGGGCCGAAATAATTGCAAGCGCGCCAAATCTAGCGCGAAAAGCGCTAAATTGGCAACAGTGATTCTAGAGACAGAGAGAGAAAGAGAGAGAAACTGGTTCTGTGGTTCAATGAAACCGGAATATCTGGGATTCGAAGCATTCGAAGTTTCGAGCTATAGTTTCGTTTTTAATAATAATAATAATAATAATAATAATAATAATAATAATAATAATAATATTCTTTATTTCAGCTCAGGGCCGTCAGGGCCGTATACATGGAATATACAAAGTAGAGGCAATATAATAGACACGAGTACACAGTCTAGATACACGAGATAAAATGATAAAAATGATAATTGACTATATCCACACAGTTGCTGAAGTAGTGGTAAAAAATTGTAATTATATTAATGGTAGTGACAGTATAGTAACAATATTAAAAATGATAATTAAAACTCCAGTTAGCTTTAAAATTATCATGTTAAATAAAATTAACAACAAAATATCTTTCCTTATTAGGCTAATACTGTTGTGTTACACGCAAACATTGGGCCTACACTTGTCACTAATGGTTTTAGGAATGTATATATATCTAGAATAATCCTTGAAAAGTTACTAATAACTTCCATTTCTCGCTTGAATAATCATAAAAGGTCTTGTTATTTCTGTCATTTTATGAAACACCACTGTTCTGGTTCGAAGTTTCGAGCTCTCATTTGTCGAGATGCCTGGATTCTTCTCGCATGCTCAGAGCTCGTCTTCGGTAAGTTCGGTGTTTATTTATGGATGTCTTCTTATCGGTATTCGTTACGACCACCAACAGACACATTTGTTCGCCAGTTGCACTTCGCACTCTTCAATGTTGTAGCTAGTTTTCTAAAATAAATTTAGTATATATTTCTGGAAAATCTATAAACGTTCACATCGTTTCAGGTCTTTATGCAACTTAATTAACAATCTAGGCTCCGTGTGTTTGTATACAAAGTTTGTTCTTGGAACCTGAGCAGTTTATTCCAGAAGTTTCAAGTTTTAGACCGAATGATTGATTCAGGCATAACCTTGGTGTGTATCGATTTCACCGAATGAGAGAACCGATAGGAACTTACTGGCTGAAACTGACTGAAATTTATAAAAGGTAACTGTCACACGTCATACTGCTGTACACTTGCTGAATCATGGATGAGCCCTCTGTGCAGCAAAATTCCACAACGTTAACGGCTTCATACACCAATATGAAAGCTCATCAGCAGTACGACGCTGAACACACAAACATATATATTATATATATATATATATATATATATATATATATATATATATATATATATATATTCTTTCTCTGCACCTTTTCCCACTTCTATATGGGGTCAATGTTTCTGACAGATTTCCTCCACCTGGCTCTGTCAAACACCTCGTCCTCTGACAAGTGTTTTTCTCTCAGATCTTCTCTAACTACATCCATCCACCCTCGCTTTGGTCTTCCTCTTGCTCTCCCACCAGGCACCTCCATTTGCATCACTCTCCTCCCTACATATGTCTCATCCCTTCTCATCACATGGCCATACCACTGCAGTCTTCTTTCCTAAGCTTTCTTTGATATTTCTACGACTTTAGTAGTTCCTCTTATTCTTTCATTTTTGATCCTGCCCATCTTTGTTACTCCACACATCCACCTGAGCATCTGCATCTCTACCGCATCGAATTTCTTCTCTTGCACTCTCTTTACCATCCATGTTTCTGCTCCATACATCAAAGCTGGTCTCGCTACTCTTATACACTCTTCCTTTAACCTTTATATTGATTTTGCAGTTGCACAAGACGCCTGGCATCTTTCTCCAATTTTTCCATCCAGCCTGCACTGTGTGTGTTATTTCTACATCCAAATTTCCATCATCAGCCACTGTTGAACCAAGATACTTAAATTTTTCTACTCGGTTCAACCTTGTCCCTTCCATTACTAATCTCGAAGTCTTGGTCTTCATTAAAACTTAGGTATTCAGTCTTTTTCCTACTGATCTTTAAACCTCTGTCATCTAGTACCTTCCTCCATTGCTCTAGTTTTGACTCCACTACCCATCTGTTGGTGCTGCATAACATGATGTCATCAGCAAACAACATGCACCAGGGGGATTGATCTCTGATTCCTTGAGATAGCACATCCATTATCAGGTCAAAAAGATATGGACTTAAAGCAGATCCCTGATGTAAACCAACTCTTACTGGTATCCATTCAGTTAACCCAACACTGCATCTGTTCTCTATGGTGAACCTCCCGTTTTCTATAGTGCCTCCACAGCTGACCCGAGGTCGCACTTACACAACCTTATTATCATTATTGTGATTTGTATATTCACTACCTGTTCATTTGCCCTTATACATAGTATATGTGTCAGAGTATTTTTTGTGTCCAATCAGCTGTTGTTAATCATCATGTTGTCTATATATACCTGTCTTGTTTTGTGTAGAGAAATAGTTTGACCTCGGGTCACTTGTAAATTTTGTACTAACGTCTGTGTATACGCCGACGTCCGCACACCGCTTTATATGCGGGTCGCTTCATCAGTAAAATAGCAATACTTATCTTCTTGCTCTTTCTTTAGCACCTCTCACAGTGGTGACCCCCAGAGTGGTTCCCGGAGCCATTAACGGACCCAAACGGTGACTTAGTCTTGGCCTGATGAACCAACCCACGGCCCTAATGGACTAACTACCGTGCTCTAACAAAGTGTTCGGGCGCTACCGACCCTCGTCGGCAAATCACCGGCGTCATTAGCGGACCCACACAGCACGCTCCCAAGTGTGTACTGACGCAAGTGTTCCCTCACACTCCAAGTGAGAGTGCGGAATGAGCATGGATGCAGACATTCCCTCCCACATCCAAATAACTGCGAACTTCTCGGAGGCAGATGTCTTCCTCACACAACCCCCTTTTGAGCCCTCCCCCACGCTGAAACCTGCGCTCCTCCATGCCGGTACCCGCTCCCCTTGCGATGCCCTCCTGACGGACCAACCGAGGGCGGCCCTCAGCATAAAGCTACCACCGTTCACCCGCCAGAACCCAGCGTCTTGGCTCTACAGGGTCGGGAGCAATTCAGGGTGGCAGGCCTGACCGACGAGGTGTTGGAGGTGGACATTGTTATCAACGTCCTATTGGAGGAGATATGCAGGAAGGTCGCCCCGTGGGTGATGTCAACCACGAGCCCTGCCACCTTCCAGAAATTAAAGGCCACTTTCGTCGAGACGTGCTCCCTGCCTGTCTCTGAGAGGGCCGCCCACGCCCTCGACCTCGCCATCAACCCCCGGTAAGACATGAACCTCTTGGAGACGTGGCATACCCTCCAGGACCTCCTCCTCCTCCCTGAGACGGACAGCAGCGGCAGGCACAAAGAGAATAGCCTGTCGAGGGAGATCCTCCTCTGGCAGCTACTCCCAGAGATCCGTGGACAGATTATGGAGCCCTACACCCTGCCGGTCAAGGACCTGATAAGGATGGCGCAGCAGCTGACTGACTCCATGAGGGTGGTGAAGCGGGCATCCATGTCCGCACACCCCATCAACTGCCTCCAGCCGGAGGACCCCGCCACAGAGTGCATCAACGTCGTCGCCAGGAGGCAGCCACCCCACCACCAGAAGAAGGAAAGGCTGGGGCTTTGCTACTACCACCAGAGGTTTGGTACAGATGCCTGGAATTACGAAGCCCCCTGCCTTTTTGCCCATCCAAAAAATGGAGGAGGCGGCGGCCACCCTCACAGGCCGCCATGGAAGCAGCATCCAAAACACCCAGGAGCCCCGCACCAGTAGGCTTCTACATCCGTGACACTATCTCCAGCAGGATGATGCTGAGCGACATGGGGGCAGTGTGGTCAGTGTTCCCGCCTTCCAGAGAGGACCACAAGCACCCGCCAGACCTGGCTGCCTCCCTGACGGCCACCAACGGGTCCCCTATCCTCTCCTACGGCACCAGTCTCCTGTGGGTCTCCATCCTAGGCCGGAGGCCGCAAGCGCCTGCCAGGGATCACTCACCATAGCACCACCGCCTACAACCCCGCAGCCAATGGAATGGTGGAGGGGTTCCACAGGTCCCTGAAGGCGTCCCTCATGGCTCGTTGCACCGCCGACAACTGGACCTCCAGAGCAAATGGCGACCCGTCCGCAGCAGAAAAGGTTTATGGGGAGTCCCCTGCAGTCCCAGGCGAACTCATCACGGAGGACCGAGACGACCTAACAACACAGAGGCTCCACGACAGGGTTGGGAAGTTTGCCCCCTGCTGGTGGATATATACCGACAGGACGTCCCCCTTCATGCCTCCCGGTCTATCCTCCACCACCCATGTCTTCGTCAGAAACGATGCCGTACGCCCACCCTTAACAAGGCCCTACAGGGGACTTTTCTCATACTGGAGAGAAACAAGAAGGCATTCCGGGTGGCCGTCCACGAGAAGGACGACTGGGTGTAGGTAGACCGCCTCAAGCCCGCATCCCTGGAGGAAGACGTTGGGGGCACTTCCCAAAGCCCCCGCAGGAGGTGGCGCCCCCTCAGCCCACCCCGCCCACAAGAAAACCTCGTGGGAGCCCCTGGAAGTCCCCGGGTCCAGGCAGGAGAGCAACCCAACACTCCCATCTGCAGGGCACCGGAGAGGTCGAAACACCCCCCAGCTGGCATTGATCAGACGTTACCTACGCTTTTGGGGGGGAGTATTGTAAAGTCCCTGCTCAATGGGTTCTCTATGGTGAACCTCCCGTTTTCTACGGTGCCTTCACAGCTCACCCCAGGTTGCACTTACACAACTTTATTATCATTATTGTGATTTGTAAGTTTATTACCTGTTCATTTGCCCTTATACATATTATGTGTCAGAGTATTTTTTGTGTCCAATCAGCTGTTTTAATCATCATGTTGTCGATATGTACCTGTCCTGTTTTGTGTAGAGAAATAGTTTGACCTCGGGTCACTTGCAAATTTTGCACTGACGTCTGCGTATACGCCGACGTCTGCACGCCGCTTTATATACGGGTCGCTTCATCAATAAACTAGCAGTACTTGTTTTCCTGCTCTTTCTTTAACACCTCTCACACTTCTAACCCGCGTTTTTGCTCCTTCACACATAACCTGGACCAACCTCACATACTTCCCTTTACTCGCATGCACCTCCAAACCTCTTGGTGTGGTACTCTATTGTATGCCTTTTCCAGATCTATGAATACTATGTGCCATCCTTTCTGCTTTTCCCGGTGTTTTTCCATCATCTGTCGGAGGGCAAACATCGCATCTGTCGTTCCTCTCTCTGGCATGAAATCAAACTGTTCTTCACCTACAGATGCATCTTCTCTAATTCTTTGATCCATTGGTCTTTCCCAGATTTTCATGCTGTGAGACATTAACTTTATTCCTCTGTAGTTTGCACAATCCTTTATAGATAGGTACAATGAAGCTTTCTCTCCATTCTTTTGGTATCTTTTCCTGACTGTATATTTTTGTATATTTTCTTTGCTAGGTCCCACAGCATGTCTATTCCTTCTTCTCCCAGGCCCTTCCACACCTCTGCAGGAATTCCACCTGATCCTATTGCTTTACCATTTTCCATCTTCTTTAGTGCCTCCTTTACTTCCTTCCTGGTAATAGTATGTGTCATACCAAGGTTCTGAAATCTATCTTCAAAGAATTTTCTAGGATTTTATTAATTTAACAGGTGTTCATAATATTCTTTCCACCTCTTCTTTATCTTATCCTCGTTGCATAAAACCACTCCATTCCCATCCTTCACCAGCTTTATATGGTGCTCTTGCCCCTCGACTTTGCAATTCTATGAATTTTCCTATCCCCCTTCAGGTGTTTCCGGATCTTCGTACATTTCATCTAATGCTCTTGCCTTTTCTTGTGTAACTACCTTCTTTACTTGTTTCTTATGTCTTTGGTACCTCTCCTTATCCTCTTGCTGCCCATACCTTTCCCAGATCTTTTTTTGCATGTCCTTTGGCTTTCACCTCCTCTTTCACCTCATCATTCCACCACCAGGTTTCTTTATCGTTAGGAGGTTTCTTTCCAGATGTCTTTCCCAACATCTCTCCATCCAGTCTCTTTATCACCATACTGTTGTGTCGACCATTCTTGCAATCCCTTTAGCAATCTAACTTCCCTCAACACTATCTCCTTAAATTCCTGCCTCGCTTCTTCCTCTTGTGTCAGCTTCCATTACTTCATTGTTGATGGGATACGTGCAGGCCTACCTTTTGCTGTGTTCTTTATTTCCAAGTCCACACACAAAACACACATATATACGCGCACACACACACACACACACACATACACATATATATATATATATATATATATATATATATATATATATATTCAATAACTGGTTTGGACTTTCAGTATCCAAGGGTGCAACATTTTTTTTCTTTATAGTAGTTTTTAAAAGAGCCAGATGGACGGCATGGCGACGGGATCCCTCATAGGAGTCTTTTATGCCAATAAGTACATGAGAATGGTAGAACAAAGAAGTTTTGGAAATTCAAGAACCTGTCATCAAAGGTCTTTAGACCTTGCTATCATCTTTGCCAAGTAAGTGGAAGATATTTTGTCACAAAGAATGGCGAGGACGACTTTAAGAGACCCCGGGAAGCCGTGCAACGAAACTCTGTCTTGAGATTTACCGTCGAGAAGAGCCAGGACCAGCAGATTCCTTTACTTAATATTTTTCGTCAATATCTGGTCCACGTTAAGGAGTCATGCACTCTTTGCTCAGCGCGTCGCCAGGTGCGTGCTGAACTCGACAGACTCCGCCAACTACTGAATAATAAAGGGTGCAAGGAATACGTGATCGAAAATTGCATATGAATAACACCCAAAAGGTTGAAAGAGCAAGGAGACCAAAGGAGGTGGATAGGAAGGTCACCGTCTATTATGGGATGAATTACTGCATCGCATACAGACAGGAAACCCAAGCCACCCTACGGATAATCCGGAGGGGTAGGCCTATTCAACCTTAATGATGAAAAATACTACTGTCACACCGAAGGGAAAATCAGTCAAGACTAATACTGTATATAAATTTATGCCAGAGGGAAACTATGTATCCCCGTATCCACCTATATTGGTCATACTATGACTACCCTGAGGAGGCCTCTGCAGTGACTCAGAAATCTAGGTGACATTTTTCGGCATAGCACCGAATGTCATGACACGAAACAAGCACTAGTGACTAGACGCACCAAAGACTCAAAAGGGGGCGTTTATATACCGGAAGACTTTAATTTTGAAATCGGGAATTATCCAGTGCTTTGTAAAACTAGTACGAGCTAACCGCACGGCAACCTTTATGAGTAAATGACTCACGTTGCAAAGAAATAGGATTTAGCAAAAGTGAATGTGGTTTCATTGTTCATAAAGGTACTGGAAGGTCAATAAAAGATTTATTTCAGTTACAGAATAATGGACTTTGTTATAACACCAAAGGTATATTTAGAAAACAATTTATAGTTAGAAAATAAAATTCATAATATAGTCACTACATTGTAGTTTATATACGAGTATCATATAAATATACCGAGAAACCCTTTAGTCTCATTAATTTATTGTCAGCTAGAACGATTTGCGCTTTCCACTTCGTATATCTGTCAGGATGCCCACAAAATGTTATAACGTAGGAGAGCAAATTTTTTAATTTCATCTACCAAGATCCTCATAGAATTTCTTCGTGCCCTCAGATTTTTCTCTCCACGATATGTTTGGAAGACCTTCTCTATAATTCTTAATTTCTGCAAAAAATCGCAGGTTGGTTGCATCAGCTTTTATTTTTTCTCTATAAACGCATTTATTCAAGGGGTTATCTCCAGTCTTTACATTGGTACCTAAAAACTCCGTGTTGAGTAAATTTGCGTGATCTGTCAAAATCCATCGAGTTTTCATCAGGAGGGTCAGTCCTAACCTCATAATCAGTGATCTACAGTGAACTGAAATTCTAGCATTTACCTTGCAAAGAAACAGAAGATATTGGCTAGGTATTGCAAAGAGATTAACCAGGTCAGTAACTGATACACATAAGGTTCAAGTCCAGCTACTCTCTTTTAATTTTGTTGACGTTTGTTTGCTTCATAGGAAATATACTGAAATGTTCATACGTATAGTTATCTAGAAAATAAATAACGGAGTACTTTAATAATAAAAAAAAAATATTTGCATTATATTGACTCTTTCCTTGTACACCACCCAAACTCTACAGAGAAAATCGTGACGTCTGATCATTTGCAACATCCTCATGCGGTGCACTGTAAGCATTACTTAAGGTTCTATGCAGCGTGCCTTCGCCCCCTAGCTGCAACCCCTTTCGTTCCTTTTACTGTACCTCCTTCATATTCTCTTTCTGCCATCTTACTTTCCACCCTCTCCTAACAATTGATTCATAGTGCAACTGTGAGGTTTTCTTCCTGTTACACCTTTCAAACCTTTTACTGTTAATTTCCGTTTCAGCGCTGAATGACCTCATAGGTCCCAGTGCTTGGCCGTTGGCTTAAGTTCTATATTCAGTTCAATTCAAGTTTTCTTGGTATCAAGATTCGAAGTAATTCACATTGAAAGTTTCTTGCATATGTAGTTGATCCAAAATGGAAGTTACGAATCCCTGAAGATTCCGCGTTTAATTTGTCATTTCTCTTATGCAGATGAATCCATTCTTTCGGATTTTTCTCTTTGGGAAACTTGGGAAAAGTAAGACAAGTATTTCGATTCGAACTGGAGTTACATCCATACAGTGCGCATTTATCCAGCCTGACTCTATGATGACGATGTTCAAAATACACAATATAATATACTGCCCTAAAATGGAAAACTGCTGTATCTGCAAAATTTTCGAATTTGAGATGTGCCACCTATTGGGTTCGTGAAACACTAATACACAAGTTACTGCGTTTCAGAATGATTCTTCAATGCTGTATTTAGGGGGTCCCATTTGCACTATCTGCAAAATCAGTAGTAAGGCAAGGGAAAACTGCAGTATCTGCCATTTTTCTCAGTTTTGTATTTTTGCAGATACTACAGTCTTCCGTTTTAGGGCAGTATACTACCTTGACCTTACAGGCAAATAGCCCGTGCGTTCGCTTAGTGACGTCATCGGCGACCTCTGTCCCATTCCGGATCAACTGTGAACAGACCTCCTCTTTCTTAGACCATGGCCGGGGCGCATTTTCCCGAGATGTAACCGAGTAGCGAGACCTTTCCCTGAAAAAAGCGGGACGCCGTATCTTAAAAACCAACCACAGAATATTCTTGAAAATAATCTCATTATGTTTCCCACACCCAGATCACCCTGAATATAATAGGTACAAGTTACCCTAACTTAGGGGCATAGCAAAAAAACCGGGGCTGGTGCAATGTTAGCATACATCTCATGAATTTTCGGCCGGGGCCCAGGCTGAGAGGAGGGATTTACCAAGACGACCTTAAGACAGAACGGTAGGCTTACCCGAAAACCACAATAGCCAGCCAATCAGGAGCCAGCGCGCCTAACTATTAATTTTTAATTGGGTCAAATATTTATGACGTCACTGCATGAAGTTCTAAGCGCATGTAACAATGCATACCGTACTTGGTAACTATAGACTCAGTTGTACCTGAGAACCGGTTTTGGCACCGAAATACGTTCTTATCGTGAGTTAGTAAATAAACCAGTGACGTTTAAAATTCGGTTGCTCTTAAACTTGTCCGGGGTCTGTGAAGGATAACTCAAAAATTGAAATAAGAATAAAAACTGGCATTTTTTTTAATATAAAACGGTAGCAGACAATAACATAAAGGAAAGCTATACATAATACCGAAAACTTGTGCTACAAAATTATTAGTGATGAATTTGCTGATGTAAAACGATATAAACTATATATATATATATATATATATATATATATATATATATATATATATATATATATATATATATATATATAATGTATGTATGTATATATATATGCATATATATATACATATATATATTTATTGATTCCCTTATGAGTGATTGTATACATTCATGCATGCAATATTGGATTGATCACAAGCATATTTTCTGTATTAAATACCTAAGACTTGTCAATACTGAATTAGACGCAAATCTATTCACAAGTATGTAAGAATATTCATACAGGCACACCACACACACACACACACACACACACACATACACATACAGAACATAAGAACCCGATTCACACGGCTGACCCAAGAAATCGGCATTTCCGTAACTGAGAGATGTCAGGCTATGAAAATCAAGAAATGGTGAATCTGATAAAGTTCTCCAACTTTGGCAGACGTGCAAGTTGCCTTCCCGATATTGGCCATTACACATGTTATTGATTGTAGTTGCATTCTCTCGGTCGATTTCTTCGCTCGACTGATTTCCGGCCCCATCCGGATTCGGTGCAAAGAATCGCCACCAAGGCCCAAAGGATAAAGCATTCCAGGGACATTGATTACCGCTGCCATTGCGGCCTTGTGCATAGATTTATCCAATCGTCGATCTCTCGGTGTTTGGGTAAACACGATACAAAACCCTTTTGCAAGGCTACAATGACCATCAGATTTACATGAGTTAATGCCCATTACATTGACATGATTGTGAACACTTACTTTTAGACAAGGACAGATTAATGTCATTACATCACTTACATTAAACTTTTATAAACCCGAAACAGTTTACTTCAGCGGACAATTAAGTCTAGAGTTGCAAATATTACATGCACGAGACAATCGTAAGATAAAAATGAGGCTAATGTGGCTAATGTTTGCCCCATAGTCTCTGTAAATCCAGGCACAGACGTTAACAAAAAATTATTACGTCAATGAAATGTATGTAGTGTCAAAATCTTGTTCTGATTTCATACTTTATCTGTAAACTTTTATGGCATACTACTCATTCCATGCTGCTGAAAATATAAATTTCTAGTTTCATAAAAAGCAAAAGGGAAATTGTTACAATGTACGTAGTCCTCTAAAAGTTTTCAAACAAATCCTGGGAGCTGTTTTTTTCGTCTTTGAGTCCTTGTCCCGTGTGATCACAAAGAACCAAACAGAAATGCTTTGCATCGTCTAAGACCTGCACTTTGCCACAACATGGTGCTTTACTTCCTTCTTTCCCAATTTGCTTCTCTTGTACATTTGGATGCAATGGAAATTTCTCATTCACGAGCATTTTTCTTGACACCATCCCGTACATCTGGACACAATATTGACTTCACCCCCCACACTTCCCTTGCTCTACTTTTTTACTGATTTCATTGCCAGTCAAAATAAGCTTTTCTCTGCTTACATTAATTATCAGTAATCTCCACGCCGTTCCAGTCTTCTGCCTTTTAAACATTTCCTCAGCCTGCCTCACCTTGATTCTGCTGTTAATACTGGATATAATCTTCATATAGCAGGGTCACGTGCCTCCCTTCCTGCACTCTTTTGTAGCTTCCACTGTACTGCGATGAACGGCAAAGGGCTCAGAGCTTTGCTTATTGACTGAAACTAACACTTCTTTTGAATTATTTTCACACATCTGCTGGTGTCTTGTATCTTGGTACACTATCATCTCTACCTCCATGAATCTTTCCAATATCCTTAGGCTTTGGAATGACCTTCTATTTTTTTATCCCATTAATCTACTAATATGCAATATAATCTCTTGGTAATTTTGGTGTATTTGCCTCATTATAAGATTACCTCTTTTGCTGGCTTCTCTGGCATGCAACCAAGCAGACAATTGTCATTTTTTTTTTTACTTTTCTCTTGCACCATTACCAGTGCATTCATAACATTATCAAACGATCTGATTCCTTTCTTACTTCTATAATGCAGCGCTTACACTTTTCCTTTGTATTGGTGTAATCAAGGCCTTGGGTGTAATACTCTTTCCGCACCCTTCTGTTCCTCTCCTTTCCTTTATGAGGTTTTCATAAATCTGGTCAAGTCATCAAGTCATCATTGAACTGCTTTCCCCTTTTTGATCTACTCAGGGGACCTTTTGTGCCTCATCAGATGTTACGATCTCAGTCGATGCCTCTTTAATACCAGAATCTTCTAGTTCGCGGACGTTTTCTTCATATCCAGGTTTTCAAAATATTGCTTCAGTTATTTAAGTATCTTTTTCCCTTTAACTTTATTTCCTCCGTTCTCATAGTTTATGTGCTTTGCTCTGTTCATATCTTTTGCCATCTGTCCTAAGCCATGTGGGTATTCTGAATACTGTGCTACGATTCATATACCATTCCTCCCAAGTCTTCTTTGCCTTCGGCACTTACTTCTACTATCCTTCCTATGCTCCCTGTTTATATCTTTGTGTACACTGCATTTTGCCTGTCCTCGGCCTGAGATTGAAAGGCTTCCTCTAACTTGAGTTATTCTTTGAGCGTCTTGATTCTACCATAATTTTTTTTTCTCATGCCTCTGCTGCCGACTTTTGTACATCTACTTTCATCAGTTTCCATCAGCCACTTTTGGTGAGATATTTGCTCCACGTTTTCTTAATTTTTTGTTTACTTTGTTTATTTTTTTACTTTTCATGTTTTTATTCTTCTGACTGTCTTTTTTGCGGCTCTTCTGTCTATAATTCACTGAAATTATCCTCCATCAGTTTATGCTGTGTTGGGTATGCCCAACCTGCTATAACAGTGCATTCCTTTTCTTTTATTAAAAACACCATATCTCCTACAAACCTCTATTATTCATTTTATTTTTTCCCTTTTTATATCTTCCAGTTATTACTCCACCACCAAACACTTTTCATCCTTTGTTCAAAGTCTCATCTCTAAAACCATCTCCTATTCCCTCCATTTCTTTTATTATTTTATAAGCTATGATATTGAACAGGACAGTGGATGCTGTACACCTTCATTTAATCCCAATTGTTACCGTGTATTCTTCTCTAGCTTCACTCCCTAATTCTATTCTTGCCTTAGCTCATTCCTACATCTTCGGTACTGCTTCAGTGACACCTGGGTGTGCTCTGTATTCTTTCATTCCACGTCATATCAAAACCAAGTTGTGTGTTTTCAGATTCTTTCTGGATTTCCTGTTCATCGTTTTTAGCAATTTTAATCTTTTGCTAAGGCAGGATTCCCACGCCACTTCTCCCTCTTAGTTTCTCCTTCCCAGGTCATATAATCCCATCGCAAAATCAACCCTTTCAGTTCTCACGAGTGGATTTAGGTCTCCTCTACCAGCATCCCTTCTGCCTGTTGTATCTCTGTCACCTCATTTGATAACCTTTCCAAAATTCTTGATTTGCTTATTCTGGCCTTCCTGACTGTGGCGAGCATACCGAGAGCACATGCGCTACCATTTTTCATAATCTTAATTATTCTTCAATTTAATCCTCCCACTCCAGTCACACTGCAGTTTTATCTTGTGCAATATGCTTAGACTGTTTTGTCTTAGATTGCCACCATTCCTCAACAGCTGTTTTTTGTGCCAGCTCCCTCATATCTTACCTGTTAAAAAAAGATAATGTCTACGTTTCTCCTTGTTAGCATCTCCGCCTCTTCACTACTTTTTCTTACTATTGTTCCAATATTTCTCGTACTCATTTTTACTGACCTTGCTGAATTTCTATTTCCAAGGGCATTCTTAGTTTTCACTGCCTAGGCTTCTTGGTACTGAAGGTCATTTCTGTTTGAGAACTCATATTTTATTTGGGGCTGCCATATTTTTTACAAGTTCCGTGTCCCTTACTGACAAATTCAACCTATCAAATTTGTCCTGGCTTAGAACTGGCAGTTGACTGGTCATTCAAGTGAATTTGATCATCCATAGGCTTGAATTTTAATGAGGCGATAATATGATTGGTATATTGAGTGTTGTCTAATGTATGCCGAAGAGAATGTTTGGAGAATGTACCCCTCACTACGACGTACCTATGGAAACGGACCTATCATCACACCGTCTGGCCAGTCTTGGAAGGGCTCTATTTGTCTCTAGAGGCAGTATCTGATTGGATGGTTGATGCGTTACCCTGGCAAATCTGCTACCTACGTTTTAACAACTGCTCTGTCACAGAAGATTCTTATTTAGATTCGTTTACTTCAGATCATTCATCTATGATAAATAAAATGACATGTCCGGGGTTGGCAATCGTAGATGTTGTCACGCCAGTTTGCAGAAGTTAATCAATCAGTTATTTTTTCTTTTCCTAATCTCCATCCTCATTCATCCATTTCTCTTCTTTTCACCACATTCCTCTCTGCTCTGTTGTTCACCGTCCTTTTTTTTTTTTATCTTATTTATAATATTCTACTTCACCTTTCCCTTTATCCCTCTGCCTTTACGCATTAGTCGCCTTCCCTTTGCTCGTCCTTTTCTTTGTGCAACATGTTTATCCTCTTATCATTATCACCTATTCCTTCGTAAAATAACGACTTAACGTCACACTGTCATATCATCGGCGACGTCACCGCTACCAAAGAAGGTCATATAAAACAGATTAGCGCACACACTGTAATAAACTAAGGAAAGGTGTTTCCTTTTGTTACCTGACTCACACCTCCAGATACTGTGAAGCTCAAGCTGATAAGCAGAGCTTTCGGCGACGCTCGCATGCAATCCTCTTATCACGTCGACTAAGTCTGAGAAGCGGATGTGGACGTTTCAGGGACAGTTCGATCACATAAAAAGCAATCGGAGTGGAAGTTGGCGGTATTGTACACAACAGCGCGGACCATGGAAGGACGGAGTTTGCGACCATTTCTTCTGGCTGTTATTCTTGTTCTCGTAAGTTTCATTTCCCTTTTGTTAGCAGCGAAAACTTAATCGGCTGACAAACAACGAGGCTGTGAAGGTAAGCAGAACAGCAAACTGTTCTGCATGTTTCGTTGGGCCCCGTCACGCGGCACACAAAACTTTATTTTGTCACCTCAATATGTCAGGAACTCAAGTGTTTTGCTAAGTGTTTAGATATTCTTTTTCTGATACAGACAGTGGTCTCTCTTTTTTTTTTTTTTTTTACTTGAAATACACCCGGTGATCACTTCAACTATGTGTCAACGACTAAATTAGCTCAAATTACTTGCGTAAGGCGCGTAGAGATGTGCATACTTCGAGAACGTTACCATCAGGGGTGTTCTTTGAAGACATTGTTTCATTAATGAAAACAGGTAGTGGGAACGGAGTACCCGGAATTACTTAATCATTTCTAGAGCTCACGAATATGAATGATTTTCATCATGAAATTCAAAAGCAAAAATGCACGGTACAAGAAAAGGATACCGATAATCTGCAATATTCTGGATAACCAACTGTCAAATTACATTATACGCAGCCAGCATGTATTGGGCAACTTACGTAAACTGCATTTCCAGCCTTGTTTTCTCACCTACATGTCGTAATTCTCTTGAATACATAACACGTACAATTGCTCTTTCCTACCTTGGAACGATATAATGATTCAGTACACTACTTTTGACACTGGTGATTAATCATTCCTGTAAAATTGTCCTTTTGGTCTTAATTGTTTCTTACCCTCTTCCCTTCCACCAACCTTTTCTGTTGAGCTTTTCACATTCCTAGCTAGATGGAATCTGAGTTGTCCTGAAACCTTTTATGAAGCGATTGATGCGTTTGTATCTAAGGCGTTGGTTGGAAGCACTAAAATGATACCTAGGTCATAATCATAGTGGCTGATTCATTCCTCTCTATTCTCCTTAAAGCACTGACTTGATATCTGGGTCACATTCATAGTGGCTGAATCATTTCCTTCTATTCTCCTTAAAGCACTGACTTGACTGATTTTCCTTTCCTGCCATCCCTTCTATGACATGGGTGCAATTAGTCTCATGAGTTATTTCGCTATTAAGCCTGGCTTCTAAATCTTGGGAATCTGTGAACTCTACAGCCATTACAGAGAACATTTCCTTGCATTAAAAGGATACCTAATTTCTAACAAATTACTTGATACTTTCTATAGTTTCAATTTCCCTCCTCTTGTCAGCTGTGATGGATCTACATCAGAAAATACTGCAATTTTTTCTCCATTTCATCAATTTTCTGTTTTTTCATGAATTCCAGCAATTATGATCCCACTACTTTTCCTGTATGTAAACTTACTTTTTGTTCGTAACGTTCTTCTGTACATTATCCTTTGAGGACCGACTATGCATCCTGCCTGGACTACATGCCACTGTAATTTCTAAGCAGGATGCTGTCTTTTTTGTGCCTATCTTTTCCTGAACGTCTTTGAACCTTTCACTTCAAGTGTAGATCGTACTGACCTCGGTCTTCTAATCAGGGTGGTTGAGAATACCGGGAAGGAGACTTTTCAACCATGTCCCTTTGGATTTCAAGGCTATCATTGGAAAGCATCTACAAAAACTGTAGGAAAAACATTAGGTAATTGGTCAATGAGGCCTAACAACTGATGCTTTGTGGAATTACCAAAGAAAGATACCACGAAAACCTTCGAGTTACGATGCTGTTGCATAGTGCATGTGGAAATCTTATTAGGTATTACAATACCGCAAATGTAAGGAACTCACAATTAAAGTTAATAGGCGAACTGACACATCTATGGGAGATGACAGATACAAAGGAAAGCGAGCGGACTGTATATAAAAACCACTATGCGTATTAACAGAGGAAGAATTCCAAGAACAAAGTCTCGGAAATGATTGCAATATCCGGGAGGATGTTAAGGATTTATGTTCGAATAATTATGTAAGACTTATCCACAGTGTGGTAAAATAAGCGTGAATGGCTGTACGACAAAGTGAATGATTATTTATACCTAGGTAAATACAAAACCGATAGACATAGTATCATATAAAAATGAACGTTTCACCTCCATTATTTCCAGTCAATATCCCTCTTTCAATTCATTCATTCAAGTATTTTTCTGGTTTTTGAAATTTCCTGGTTAGTGACATATTTATTTTTCCTGACATTTTAGCTGGCATACCCTAATGCATCTGACTCTACTAAAGATATGAAGGAAGGTATTTTTTACTTACGTTATCTGATATGGTGACAAGTAGGTCAGGGAACAACTCTGAGAAGCTGAGTAACCTTTATTGCTGATAATTTTTTTCTAAACTACTCACGTATTATTGAGGATTATTACGGAAAGAGCTTGGTGGAGTGCACTACGCTGTGCTGGAACCCGACGCTGCGCGCCATGTCTCCCCTACAATGGCACCGCTACCATTGACATGAATGTCACACCAGAGGATAAATTTTACACCGTGAAACAATAATCTTAACTAGTCAATGATGTATACATTAAAATAGAATACATTTTATTCCAACTAATGCCAAACAATAGTTATATTTGTCTTCAGAATATGTGATTTCAGCTATGCAATGAATCTAATATATCAAGTTCATATTCTATGGAATAAAAATTCAAAGTTATGTAAATGTCTGTGTGGTGAAGCTGCATAGCTGGAGAACGGTAAGTGAAATGTGAAACTATGCATCTGTTTTCTACCAAACACAAAATTCACCAAAACGCTTAACACTTGAAAAACTATGCCTGTAAGTCCAAGTAAGTCCCTTACATATCGGGTTTGTAATCATAAAATATTTAATTGAAATGCGAGTATATTCTAAATATTATTTTGCCTTAACAAGCCCAAGATCTTATATATAAAAAAATAAACAGTATGTAAACTCCTGTGCATTTTTACAGCTATGAGCTGTTTAAACCTTTAGAATATAACCTGATTTTTATCAGAATAAAATTAAACTTATAACTCAAGTAGCCACTATTGTACGGCAATGTCCTACTTGTGTGTTGCTGAGCATCAATTGCCAAATCTGTCAATTATCAGATGGGAATTATGGCAGAACCCGTGCAAGAATTTACAGTTTTTAATCACTGAAATTCATTCTTCAGTGAGTGGCAAATTCATTCTTCAATGAGTGGCAAAATATTTAATGAATCCAGAAGCGGACTAGAATTGGCGTACTTAGCATGCGACACATTTGCTGTTAGGATAAATCACGCTACTGTTGCAAGTGTTATGCAGTTACTGTTCCGAAATGAACTGTTTTCTGTCTGGAGCAAACTGACACTTGTAATACTGGCAGTATTTTATAATAATACCAGAGGAACGTTTAGTATTTCATTGTTATGGCCTTGGAGTTCAAGCAAGTGTTATAGTGCAGTCTGATGTCATCACTACCAGTGACAGACAAGAACGTCTATAACGCCAGAACGTCAGAACTGATACGGTAGTTCTGAATGGATGCCCTGATAATCAGATCGGTGTTGCTGCCATTAATATCTCCAGGCATTGTTAAAGTTTTAACAACATTCTCCATCTTAGTTACAAATGGATGGCTTCAATTTCAATTAATTATATAGAATAGGATTGCCCTGTAGTGGGATATTGTGTGGGCCTTTAGGGAGATTTTAGCTATTCGATTTTCTGGCAGAGGTGGGTGAATATCGTCTCCAAATACAAACACCTGAGTTCGACGGGCGATTTGTATATGAGAAGACGATATCCACTTATACCTCACTTGCTGGCCGCGTGGGTTAAAATGCGTCCACTGTAGTCCTGAGTTCTTGTCTTCGCTGGTTCGAGCCCACGAGACGACGAACTTATTATCAACTAAAAAATTCCCCTTTGGTAACATATATGAAAATATATTATTTCGAGGTAGAGAGCGAATTGGATATTAAAGGACGTTTGTAGCTTACTGATTGAATATGAATCACGGTGATGTGATAAAAAATATATATTTATGTCATATATATTTATATATATATATATATATATATATATATATATATATATGCAAAGGCCACAGGAAAATAAAAGAAAGAAATACCAAAGAAGAAGCACTTGGTGCTTCTTTCTTTTTATTTTTCGTGTCCTTAGCTGAATATATTGTCAAATGCTATTAAGTACTATATATATATATATATATATATATATATATATATATATATATATATATATAATATGTATGTGTGTATATATATATATATTATATTATATTATATATATATATATATATATATATATATATATATATATATATATATATATATATATATATATATCTCTATGATGTAATAACTGTAAACATCATAAGAGCAATATCATTATTACTGTGATTCAAACAGATGCTTTCCTTTCAGAGTAACAGCGCCAATGGGATGAGACTGCCGCTTGATGTAGAAACCGGTTTCCTTAATGCAACCGACGGAATGGAAGTAATCGGAGACATGATTATTCCTGATGAACTTCATAATTATCTCACAACCCTGAATATTCAACGAAAAGTTATTGCTGCCCCTGATTACCGCTGGCCAGAGGAAGGTGGATTTCCTACAGTTCCCTACAAAATCAGCAGCAGTGGTCTGTAAACGTAAAAGCACATATGTATAATCGGACTTTGCCTTTGTGTTTTTTTATGTTAATTTTTTTTCTCAGCTTATTTTTTATTTTAATTCAAGAACCGCTGATAATTTAATCGTGGATTACGAAACGTTGAGAATAAATATATATTCTAAAAAACCATTCCGGAATATTCCTGTCTGATGTCTGTAGTCAGGAATACCTGGTCCCGCTCATTGACTCAATCGACTATAAGGGGGAATTTTGCACAAAGGGCACAGAGTAACAGACAAAACATGAGAAATAAATCAAAACTGAAGGAACACATAGAAAACACAAAAAAACATCGAAACACTAAAAGGTTAAAATCACAATGTAAAAAATTAATTAAGGGTACGGATCCAACCTCTCATTATGACACAAGTAGAGAGGATGAGGAACACGAAATGAAAACAAAAGAACCAAAGCATTATTACTATGGCAACCCGAACCACCAGTACTCGAGTCTTTAATGCTAAAACAACTTGTTTCGAGACTGAACATTCAGACTTCGGCTGTTCCATCATCCCTGTCATAGTGATAACGTTTTGTTGCTTTGTTTTTATTTCGTTTCCTCATTTTATCCATTTGTGTCAGATTGACAGGTTGGCTCCATACCCCTAAATAATTTTTCTATCGTGTTTCTAACATTTTAGTGTTTTAAAATTTTGTGTGCGTGTGTTTTCTATGAGTTTTCTTAGTCTGAATTTTTTTCTTATTGTTTTGACGTCTCCTGTGCGTCCTTTGTGCAAAGTTTTCCTTATTAGTCAGTTTTTCTGTTGCATATTCTGACTTTAACAGTGTTTTTTTTCTGTGAAATTTATTGCCAATGTTTTTTATTTTAATTCTAGAGCTCTTGATAATGTAGTTATGGATTACAAAACGTTGAGAATAGATATGTTATCTAAAAAAATAACATTCAGGAGCATGCCTGTCCTCCTTCTTCTTTGATGTATATATGTATGTATACATACATACATACATACATACATATATACATATATATAAATTTATATATATATATGTATAGATATAAATATATACATATATATATTGTAGATATATGCATGTATATTTGTGTATGTAAATATTTATGTATATATAATTTCTTGTCCCAGTTTCTCGATACGCGGACGTCATTATGGAGGGGATGAAGCACTGGCAACAACACACATGCATTAAATTCAGGGAATACACAGGTAAGTAAATGCCATAAGTTCTTAATACTCTCTCCAAAGGACTGTTGACGGCATTATTGATAACTGTTGATGCATATTTCTTGGC
>NC_089789.1:27543605-27561105 GCF_040412425.1 Macrobrachium rosenbergii
TCAAAGAAGAGTAAATTTCTGAGGCCGTAATTTAGTTTCAATTTTCTTGGCTGACATTATGTAAATTCACTGAAAGCAGAGGAATTTTAAGTAACCAATACATTTCTTTTTAGATGCTGAACTTCCAAGCTGCAGCAGGAGGATTACAGAGGAAACAGTGATTACTTCTCCAAATTATCCCAATTCCATACCACGCGGTAAGAATCGCTATTACAACGATATCATGCGTTTCTGTTGTATAAAAAAAAGTAAAAAATGTCCCGAAGTTTCTTCTGTATAGCATATAATCAAGGCCACCGAAAATAGATCTATCTTTTACAGGTGGTCTCAGTATAATACTGTACCAGCCAAGGCATGAACTTTCAGCCACGGTCTCGTTAGTGGCCTGTCCTAGTTGCATAGGGCTGCTTACGACTATGGCTAACTTTAACCTTAAATAAGATAGAAACTACTGAAGCTAGAGGGTCTGAAATTGGGTATGTTTGATGATTGGAGGGTGGATGATCAACATACCAATTTGCAGCCCTCTAGCCTCAGTAGTTTTTCAGATCTGAGGGCGAAGAGAAAAAGTGTGGACAGAATTAAGTGCGGACGCACAGACAAATAGCCATCTCAATAGTTGTCTTTTACAGAAAACTAAAATGAAACTAGTTTTTCTTTCCTGAAAAAAAAAAAATACCATTGCTTAGCTAACACAAACATGACTCCTGTTTCAGACACTTGGTGCGTGTATCAAATCCAGGCGCCTGCGGGAATGATCGTGAAACTAACCTTTGACTACTTCAACCTCGAAAGGTACACTAGTTCAGGTTCCCTGAGGTGTGCCACGGCCTTCCTGGAAATACGCGACTTTGACAGATATGAAGGAAATATGTAAGTGGACACCCATATCATTGCTGCTGGTCCGCTGGTATAGTGGTTAGTGTTATTGTCGTGGTTGCCACTCAGATGTCGCGGGTTCGCGTCTACCCTAGGGCGATGAAAAATCACTGGCTCTGTGTCATGATCAGTTACTGCTGCAGTGTAGGGTCTGCGGTGGGAGGTTGAAACCAACATTCATTGGATGCTTGAATTTCAAGTCAGTGGCCCCTTTGGTGTGCTTGTTCTATGTGTATAGGTTTCATCTACCGAAATAATAATAATAATAATAATAATAATAATAATAATAATAATAATAATAATAATAATAATAATAATAATAATAATAATAATAAGTAATATGTAAGTAAACCAGACCGTTGAATTAAGACATGCTAAGAAAGCGCAGCAGCCGCAGCATACTCCCTACGCTGAGCGCTATGTAAGGCACACTGTAGGCAAAAATCTCCCAGGGTCCCATTACGAACAGCCTCTCCAGTTATAAATATAAAAAGACAATAGTTTTATTTTCACTAGATCAATATTTACTGATTGTCACATTTCTAGAATTCCTTAGGCTTAAGGACACCCATTAGCCTTTAAAAACGAATTTTCTGAGTTAATTTCCATTTTGAGTGATATATATATATATATATATATATATATATATATATATATATATATATATATATATATATATATATATATACATACATACATACATACATACATACATTACATATTTATGTATGTATGTATGTACATATTTGCATAGGACCTTTATTCCACATAAAGTCGTATTTTGATAACAAGTGTAGATATCACTATACAGCTAACGTCAGACCCTAAGACATTTGTATCCTCAATTGAAGGGTTGGTTGATAATTTACGTAGATCTCTTAGGTTTGAGGCTATTTAACAGCCATAAAAATCTAGAAAAAGCAGATACATTAATTTGAAACGCCAGTAGTCCTGATTTTAACATTTACATCCGGCACGTGTACGAATTCACAATAGGTTCCTTATAATTTGGATTAATCAAGAAATCTTCTTTTCAGAGCTTGTGGAACTGACATCAGGAGTCAAGAGAGCATTGTGAGCAACTCAACAGATATGATTCTGTATCTGGATACACCGTACAGCGCGTCTTCAAAAGGCTTCAAGGCTCGAGTCTCCTTCGTTAAGGAGGATGAGCAACGTGGGGCGCCTTTTAATCCGGTCAACCCTACAACAGAAGGATCAGCCCCGGGTCTCTTCGCAAGCTACTGGATTTCCCTGACAGTTGTTATCTTTACTCGTGCCTCACTATATGCCTATGAATAAGTGAATCATTTGATCTTCGTGCAACTGTGGCCGATTTTTTTGCTGTGATGGCAAGTGATTCATGGAAGACTTGTCAAGTCGTTCAGAAATCTCAGTCAGATTTATGAAATTTCTCTGTAGGCATCAAAAGATGGTGTCAGACGACAAAGAAGGCTTTAGTCTGTCCTTTGTATCTGTGGCCTAAGCACAAGTATTTGTTAGTGGTGATTAATGGAATGGCATTTCTTCAAGAATAATTCACTTATGATAAACTGTTACCTGTGATTCACATCTATATCTTTAGCCTGATAATGCACATATTTTAAAAGCTTGTATTAGCATCAGTCACTAGACACTTAAATAATACAAATGATGCGTACCCAGGTCTCGGGTTGGCTCTAGCAAGTAAATCGAGTGTTACAAGAGGAGAATATCCTAATATACCTTTGGTAGTTTCTTCGTATTTTTCATTATTGTGGATGTATCTGATTGAGCTTGATCAATAGAACAATTAATTATATGATTATTTTCATAATATTTATAATAAAAGTAAAATCCAGCAGATTGTGCTTCATATCATTTAAAAAGAACCTGTGCACTCTCCTCTAAAGAAAGGGGTTCTGAGGCTCTAATCTTATTCCAGTAAGACTGTAGAGAAAATGAAAAAGGAACAGAGATAAAAAATTACCTTTTACATTTCTAAAGGTGATGAACAATGCAAAACAAATTGTGCAGTTACACATTTCACGATGAGAAATATTGTATTCAGCTGTACACGAAAGATCTAAGAAATACTTGGTTGCTAAAAGGCACCTTAATCTACTGTATAGACTCAACGACTTTCCCATTCATCACTTTTAGCACGATGACCGCTGATGAAGATGGAGGAATGGTGATTTCGTCGAATGTCTAAGATCACGAGCAGATGAAGCTATTCGGTGACTTTGTAGGCAATGTAATGATGGACTAGGAATTTAGTTGTTGACCCTCTGGAGCAATGAGTGACTGTTCATAAGATCCATGCTATTTATCCCGTCCTGCCCCCATTGGTTATACATTCATGCTCCTGGCTGGAAAATCTGAACAATTGCCACGTGCGTAAGGTAAAAAGAACTCTCCATAGGGTGTGGAGCTACCATCCTCATTCAAAAAGATATTCTGAGAATGGAAAGGTTATAACCCTCCAAGCTACCATATATTAGGGGAAAAGGCGTATGATGGATATATATGTATATGGCCCTTGGGAATGGTCTTTCTAGCAGGCAATTCTTGTTAACTGCTATTGCACAAATGGTGTCTGTTGTCTGCAGGTAACAATTTTCCAGTTTCCGATATATCATTCTTATCTTCAAGGCTAGAATTTTTTCCAAGACGCTTTACAAAAGCGGCTCGTTTTGTTTTGGTGAGAGACCTGAAGGTCTGCAGTGAACTTAAGGCTGCTGCAGGATGGCACTCACTGCTTCACTGATCGGTAGGCTCCCACAGTTATCATTTTGGTGAAAAACCTCAATATGTCTCATCAGGTCGAGGCTTTCTGTTGCATATACCCACCAAGAGCCGACGTAATGATTCTGTTACATGCTTGCATGTGTGATAGTTGCTTGCCTGTTATTTTATAATGGCCTTTTAGTGTATCCTGTTTTTTCCTGAAATTGCATTGGTGGTTATTCATACGTTTTAGTGTCTTAGTCACCTCTGATATTTAATGAGTTGATATCCCAATTTTAAATGAAAAAAATTAAAATTCTCTCTCTCTCTCTCTCTCTCTCTCTCTCTCTCTCTCTCTCTCTCTCTCTCTCTCTCTCTCTCTCTCTCTCTCTCTCTATATATATATATATATATATGTATGTATATGCTATACATATATATACTGTATATTACCAATTTCTTACATAATTTCTAGTTGCTTTCATTAAGAAATTTCGTAAAAGTCTTAAGTCTTAGGGCTGTATAACATAGGGTGCGCCCACACTACGGTAAAACATTTTGTATAATATACATACATACACACACACACACACACACACACATATATATATATATATATATATATATATATATATATATATATATATATATATATATATATATATATATATATATATATATGTAATATTACATTTTATAATTGTCCCTGACTCGCTAAATTAATTTGTCTTCGATTATTTTCATGAATGAATAATAAATTTACGTTTGACTCTTGAAGGAACCTGTAATATCACATTAACAGTCAAGTCCGCGTCAGTGAATCGAATTTTGAAGATTCCGTTGCAATTCAACGAGAAAGAACGGCAATTTCGCGCTCAGCGAGTTTGAAGAAAACGGAGCTACTTTCGGGGAGGACTGTTCTAAATTAGAGCCCCCGCCACTGCGTTTGAATGATTTCGAGGACATAATAACGTTATCGAAAGATTATTGTGTAAGCGTATATTTTACTAGACAATTCAGATTGTGAAATTTCCTTCTAGGTCTTGGCTGTATACCTGAATGCGGTGTCTTGGTTTGATATGTTCATGGTTATGGAGAAAAATGATGCACGCACAACACACAAACATACAGTGAAGTTCCACAACTGACAAGAAAGACTAAGGAGAATGTGAAAATAACTTTGAGACATCCTGTATGATGTAAAAACGCCAATACCGTTTTACCAATCTCTGAAATTTGGACAATAACTAATTTGGTAGTTATACATCCCAGTCAGACCCAAGCCTCCATACCTTTTGAAAGAAAATCTTCGTAAACATGACAAGTAAAAAATGCGCCGAAGTTTCTTCTGATCAGTCGAGTTTTCTGTACAGCGTATAATCAAGGCCACACAAAATAGATCTATCTTTGTGGTTACGGTATAATGCTGCATGAGCCGCGGCCCATGAAACTTTTACCACGGCCCGGTGGTGGCCTGTCCAGAAGTACGATTATGGCTAACTTTAACCTTAAAATAAAAACCACTGAGGCTAGACGGCTGCAATTTGTTGCGTTTGATGACTGGAGGGTGGATGATCAACATACCAATTTGCAGCCCTCTAGCCTCAGTAGTTTTTCAGATCTGAGGGCGGACAGAAAAAGTGCAGACATAAAAACTGCGTAAAGAATAAGGTGCGGACGGACAGACAAAGCCGGTGCAACAGTTTTCTTTTACAGAAAACTAGAAATGGGACTTATCCGTCCACGGGGGTCGAAAAGTCTAGCAATGAGGCTAAGGACTGCTCACATAGCAGATGAAGTCTAATAATGAACACCAACATCAATACCTTCAAATGAAAAACAATCTTGTGAATAAACCCACTGAACATCTAACATCATGTGTACCAAAATATTTATTAGATTGTTTATCAAATTCTTAACAATGGAACTCCATTTAGACAGAAACATACCTGCCTGAGATAAACTATCACCATCCTCATCACAATGGGCAAAAGCTTACTCATTGCTATCGGCCCCGATAACCAGTCTTCAACATACAAGTTATCCTTCAATTCTTCACCCACTGGTGAATTGGGGAAACATCTGAGATGATGTTTGACAGTGGTGTTTAACAAAAAAAGGGCTACAAACAACCATCTTTAATTTACAAAAGAAACTGATGAACAACCTGATCCTGTTTTTCGACACTAATTTGTAAAAGGCCTTTGTAATTTCAGCAGTCAGAACCACCTTCCAACCTCTAAGAATTTCCACCAAATTTGGAACAAGAGAAGGACCAGATTTAAGGCAGTCATTTAAAGAAACGCCATTGTAGCTTGCTGCAGATGCATCAGACATAGGTCTAATCTTGGTTCACAGACTACTAAGAAACTACTGTGTCGTGTGGTATGCAATACATAGGATATGGGCTGACAAGTTCAAAAGATGAAACTTCCTCAGTAATCCTCTTCTTTTCAGAAGTTAGAAAGACATTATAATACTGTTGCTGCAAGTCAGGCTCTCTTGCTAACCTGTGGTCAAGACCTTCTAATCTTTTCCTTGCAAGATACTCATTACTTTTGAGACTATCTTTAGCAGCATCTGACTTCCAGGGCAAAGCCATTTGATGTCTCTTCAAATCCTTCAAAACAGTACTTGGGGAACTAATATCTCTACTGGCTCATCAACACTAATTGGCACAGACTCAAGAGCCCAATTCACAGTATAACATTTGAGAAATAACAAAATTCTCACGAGGGGGACAATCCAAGAACCCTAGAGTTCCCATCCAAACACAGACCCCTGAGCTGCTATACCATCCACCTGGTAAAACCTATGTGGAATCGTATATTTCCAGTGCGCATCAAGTACGAGCAAGATATCATCTGTTATCCGACGATCAACTTAATAATTTTCAGCAAGACTAAAATAAAATAGGAAAAGGACTTAAAAATTCTTTTGTAACACATTACTCACACAACCCAATAATTTCACATCATACAAATTATGATTATCATTCTAGGAAGATTCTCCACCACTAAAGGCTGTGTAAGACAAGTGTTGAAGGGAAACCACTTTGGTTTAATTTTCCTAACAAGCTTACTGGAAATATAGGACCTATCAGATCTTGAATCCAAAAGCAATGTACATCTAGAGCATACACCCTTTTCCCCATGCACCTTAATATTGGGAGTTTGTAAAACAGTATATGTTTGGCTTAAAAGGCTTGGATTGGATTCCTTGGGCTACATCCACATGGTGTTCTGGACTAGCTCTATTTTTATTACCACTTGTAACAACCCGCAAATTACCGTCATTTGTGGGATGAGACACATTATTAGAATCACACCTACAGGAGTAGAAGCGAGTTTAGATTTCAAACATTTCAAACAATAAAGAATATTGTGGTTACCTTTACATTCTGAACATTTGTTTTATAGCCTTTTAGAAACATGACTTTAATTTAAACACTGAAGCTCAATCTATGAGAACGAATTTCTCTTCAGGTCTTTTAATGGAAGTTTTGTTGCATTCCAACAATTTTCTGAATTATGTGATTTATGACAGAAATTGCATATAGGACTAATTGAGCTAAGCCTATATGGGATGCCTTTAATGCTGATGCAGAAGTCATTTTTCTCAGAATTAACAATGCAGCTGTCTGGTTCACCTGAGAGCCACTTTTGAAGGTTTCTGACTGTTCACAGCATTCTGTTTCCTTCTGAAGGAAATTTAGCAATCAGTCTAAAACACTTTCATGACCTGATTCTTCTCTTAACCACTCCATTCAAATGTCGTGTGGCAATCGAGACAAAATCGCTGGAATTAGAAATACTCCGTACTTATCTCCAACAACCACAAGGGTAAAGTTTTAGGGTCCAAATGTGTGTAAGCAGCTCATCTTGTAATTTCCAAAGAGAAGAAGTATATGAAGAACCCTGATTTTTAACAGGCATACCCACATTTAAAAGAGCTTGAATGTGAGAAAAAAATAATTCGTTCTGGATTCCTAAACCTGTCTTAACAAAGACAGTAGGTAGTGTTTGGTGATATAGACATAAATGAAGATGGAATAAAAACAACATGGAAAAGTGTTGCAATGCTTGAATGCTGAGTAATCTCAATGCCACAATCACCTGTCTTACACTGGCCAGTGACCGTATGCTGTGCTCTCATAACTGGGCTATGCTTGTCTTAACCTCATTACCATCGCATCTATAGGGTTGTGTATGAATTCCCTCGTTTGAGAATTACAACTAGCAGTCAATACAACTTGGAGTTTAAACTGCACATCCGTGCTAAAGTGGAAAACCAATAAAAATGGATAATTTGTCAAAACAATAATGTAGAAATAAAATGAAAATAAACTGTCTCCACCAGAGCAGTAATATTATTTATCAAACTATAACTCAAGCAAAAGAATAATTACTGGGAATCAAAGCCTACCCCTGAATCACAGACTTTGCTTCACCTTCTAGCCAAGACAGCAGGTAACTGAATGTGCTTGTGACAGGGAAATTTGTATCACTGACTAAAGCAAGAAAATGGACTACCACTCAGTCAACTCACCCTTGAATTTTGGACTCCGGTCTAGGTAATCTTAAACTCTGGGAAGAGTTTGCAGATCCACAAGAATTGCTTCCATGGGGTATCCGTTTAATAAATTTCTTCTCCTTGGACATTTTGTCCAAGCGCTGGAACGCCTTCGCTCACCAAAGCTTAGCATCTCAATGAAATTGGAATGCAGCGTTGATGTCCTCGTCGAGTTCATCAGGATCACCAAGCCCTGCTTCATAAAAGCTTTGGGCATCATCCAGAGCCGCTATTCTTGCATCAAATTCATCAATTGCCTCTTCTAGCTCAGTACAGGACAAATCTTTTGTCTTACCCAACAAAGCTTTAAAACCTTCGAGAAACGGGTAAGCGATTCCCAACTTTTCAAGATCGTCCGTATTTTGCCATATACTCTTTTCTAGAGATTATACACGAATCCACATTAATTCTGGTTCTATGCACCATTAAATGTTATGACTAGCTTCTAGGCAACGGATAAACCACAAAATAGGCTGGGAAAATCAGAGCTAAAACAGCCTTTTAAACAAAGCTTTATTCTCTCCACAGTCCAAAACAAAGATGTTTCACAGAATGCAACAATAGCTACAAAGGTAAGGTGAACTCTCATGCTATTTAATCAAATATTGTAATACAAAATAATTAAAAGGGTAACACTCAACAGGTACACAAAAAAGAACTTCCTTCTTCTTGGCAGTTCCAGTTGAATATATTTATTTTTTCTTGCTAGGACCAAGAAAAATGAGCTGTAGTTTGATAAATAATATTACTACTCTGTTGGAGACAGTTTCTCATAATTTTATTTTTACATTATTGTTTTGGCAAATTATTAATTCTTTATTGGTTTTTCACCTTAGCACAGATGTGCAGTTTAAACTCCAAGTTGTATTAACTGCTACTTGTATTTCTCAAACAAGGGAATTCATACACAACCCTAGAGAAGCGATGGTACTGAGGTTAAGAAAAAACATAGCCCAGTTATGAGAACACAGTATACGGTCACTGCCCAGTGTAAGACAAGTGACTGTGGCATTGAGATTACTCAGCATTCAAGCATTGCATCACTTTTCCATGTCGTGTTTTCATTCCATCTTCATATATCGCCAAACACTACCTACTGACTTAGTGCTACAATCCATAAATTTTCATACCCAGCATAAACATAGGGATCTGCGGCTATGTGGAAACCATTGTATGTAGGGTTTGCAGGTTCAAGTCTGTTCAAGTTCTCGTGATAATTGATCTTTTATAGAAGATGGAGGGAGACTAAGGTTGTAGTGTTTGAGCGTAATCCCTTCCATAAATCCCAGAAAAAGGAGAATAAGGGAAAACCTTATGGCCAAAGAAATCATATGCAAACTTAAGCAACATGTTTGTATGTTTGCTTAAGGGCCGTAACATGCGCAGAAAGGTCAGAGATATTTTCAAAAAGTTCCAGTTTCAAGAGATTTGTGTAGGTGATGTGTCTTAAAGTATCAGGAAAAAACTTCGTCACTTCTGAATTCCCTTCTTCAATATAGGTCTGATTATAATGATTTTAAATATTTTAAATCCGCCTACAATCATCTTCGAATCATTCCAGTTGCCACACCTTATAGTTGATGGACTAATACTAAGAAATAACAGTGCACTCTTTTAAGATAGCAATGAGGACTCACATTGGAAAACACAAGGATAGCCTGAGTTGCTCTCGATGTGCAGATGCTGCAGTAATGAAAATTTTATTAGCTTGCAGCCAAATAAAGTGGTCAAAACCTATAACCTATGATACCCCTTATTATTGAAATGTGAGGAAAGCGGGCTTTCACCTATAAATAGTTTGTGGTATCTGGGTGGCATGGCCAGTGACTTCTCACTAAGGCTAATGCAAGTTCAAGTCTTGCTAATGGCTTGATGGAATTTCATTGTGCATGCGATCTTACTGACTCTGATTTAGGGATAGTCTAGGTCTATTTGCTGAGGCATCTCCTCCATGCACTGCCTGGTTACCGTATGTCTCATGTGTGTGTGTGTATGGAGAAGAGACTTTGGTGCTGATCATATGTGTTTATGTTTGGCTTCAAGGTCACTGTGTAACATAGTTACCTGTTTCTTGTACCTGCTGCCCAATCACGGCACCGAAACACTGCTGAATCTTTAAAAAGGTTAAAACTACCTTACAGTAGATGCAAAATAATGGGCCGGTAGTATATTTGATTATGAGAAAGTGTTGAAGCTGTTCTACTGGAATTATGGAATGGATTACGTTTCAAACAACATACACTTAGTCACATTCCATCTCAGATATATACTGAATTATCAGATCCCAAAAATAGAACTGAATTGTTCGAATTTGAATAGACTTGTACCTGCAAACCCTCCATATCCAATGGTCTCCACATAGCCGCAGGACATATGATGTGTTTATGATGAGTATAAAAATATATGGATTATAATACAAACCCAGTAGGTAGTGTTTGGTGCTATAGACATATACGAAGAGGGAATAATAACACAACATGGTCAAGTGATGCAATTCTTGAATGCTGAGTAATCTCAATGCCACAGTCAGTTGTGTCACACCGGGCAGTGACCATACAACTATGTTCTCATAACTGGGCTATGTTTGTCATAAGCTCAGTAGCCTACCATAGCCTTCCACAGGGTTGGGTATGAATTCCACTTGCTTAAGAATAGCTCAGTCATACTCCTTTTATTATGAAGCTTTCCTTTTTCTTTACCGTGCGCGAAACAGACTGAGAACGAAATTTGCATGGTTTCTTATCAGGAGAAAATCTTTCTCTTTCCTAAGGGTTCCTTCGTTCTATGATTTCTGTCCCCTTATTCAGAGCTAACAACACTTTCCCACCCAGGTGTTGTGAGGGTTGTTGTTATCTTGTTTTGCACAACTTTCATATCGTTTTATGGGACTGTCTTTACTTCTGGAGTATGTATATTGTAAGAATTACTATTCTCTTTGTCTTTCCAAAATGCGTTACCTTTACTTTTTATGGTTTTAAGTCTATTAAACGTTACAGATGTCCAACTCTTTCCCAAGTACTCATTAACAAAACCAAACGTTAGGTGTGTATCTCAAATATTTTATGCTTTTAAGTACAAACTGATTTTTTAGAAAGAGATAGTGTTTCTAGAAATTGAGCTAAGGCAGAATCCCTTATGCAAGGTTTGATGAGCCTGCTTTTATCTACTGTATTGTCGCAGTGTTGCATTTTTATGTGTGTGTATTATTATTATTATTATTATTATGTGTATGTATTATTATTATTATTATTCAGAAGATGAAACCTATCCATATGGAACAAACACACAGGGGATTCAGTGACTTAAAATTAAAGTGTCCAAAGAATATAATGTTCATTAGGAAGAAGTAAGCGGAGGTAAAGGGATTACATAACGAAGAGATCCCACTTATTAAAAATGAAAAATAAATTAATAAATTATTAACAGATAAAAATGTTTTATAATGCAAGGAGAATAGTATTAGGGTAGTAATACATTGCACCTTCGCTTGAACTTCTGAGGTTCCAATTGCACGACATCCTCTGGGAGACTGTTCCACAGTCCAACGGTGTGAGGAATAAAGAACCTCTGGAACTGAGAAGTTAGACAGCGAAGCACATTTACTGAATATTGGTGTTGCGGTTCAGCGAATCTGGTTGCTCTCGGCAGGTAAAGGGATCAGGGATCAATTGTGAATGTGAAAGTTTAATATCCATAGCATTGACTATCTGTATTTTTTTTTCTGTGGCGCAAAAATAACTAGAGGAAATGGCGTATGGATATATATAAATATGTATATATATACATATATATATATATATATATATATATATATATATATATATATATATATATATATATATATATATATATATATATATATATATATATGTGTGTGTGTGTGTGTGTGTGTGTGTGTATGCATATATATATATATATATATATATATATATATATATATATATTTATATATATATACACACACACATATATATATATATATATATATATATATATATATATATATATATATATATATATATATCTATATATATATATATCTATATATATATATATATATATATATATATATATATATATATATATATATATATATGTATATATGTATGTATGCATATTATGTATGTATGTATGCATATTTGTGTGTGTGCTTGTGTATGTGTGATAATCTGTGTATATTTATCTGTGGATTATAAATGTCTCTAATGAAAGTTTTACTGCTAGTGCAGCAATGGTTCGCTCTACTTGTAATCTGAGGATTTGGAATGTATCGGTAGTAATGGTCAGTCAGCTTGATTGATCGATCCAAGCGACGTAGATGTGCATGTGCGTGCGCATACATATGAGAGCCGTACCATTTTTTAGTATGACATTTTTGGTATCAACTAATGCAGCGGAGAGCAGCCGAATGTGAATTTTTTGTTTAATGGTTTTAGTGAATAATTTGCTTTATTTTTGTGTTCGTACCTTCGGAGTCGTCACCAGAATTCAGGACACCAGAATGAGAGGAGAATATCTGGCTCAAATTGCGTTTCACTGTGACATACCCGGAGAAGGGTCACATCTCGATTAAGTGCTGGTTTTCACATCATCTCATCATTATATTTCAAGCCACGATTCTCTTGTCCTCCTCCTAAGTGGTGTTTTTCCTTTTTTCTGTTTTGTGGGTGAGGTCTTTATGGTATGGCTGGTGATGGGACCCAATAAAGCCCAGAAATAGATGTTAGCTTTCTGGAGCTGTTTGTTGGCGGTTTTTAGATGAGGAAGAATTTCGATAGCTACTCTGGCACCCTCTCCGCCCACCATTGTTGCCAGCTTGGGATGGAACTCCGGTTGTGCAACCCAAGCTCCCTTCTACCTCTTTTCGGGGGCCCCCTTTCTCTCTGTGCCTCAGTCCTCAATGACCCCCCCAAATCCCCTTTCCTTACTCTCCCTCCAATTCCTATCTCCCTTTCCTAACCCATTCCTCTTATCCTCTGCTACCTAGGCTTTAAGTTCTCCACTGTTCATAATCTTATTGATTTTTCTACCACAGCTTTCCAAGATGGTGAGAGCATTATCTTCTTTAGAGCGCATACATGCTTCATGTCCCTTTCCTCTTCTGCTTCTCACGGGACGTGACTCCAAGGCACCTTTCCAGGAACCCCCCCGGCTTCCAGTATCTTAAACCCTCAGCTGAAACATGTACTCAGGTGATAGAATTATTCCATATCCTTTTGATTTTCTTGTTTAAAGCTCATCCTACGGAGAAGAATGTTAAATGGTCTATCTGAACCGGCTTTCTACTTTGAGACCAGGCCTATAACCCACTCGCTGAATCAAAATTTTCCGAGTATTTCTTTAAAGTAGGACTGTTTCCTCTGCACCCACCAGCTAGTTGCTCCGCCCCCTTGTGCTGACGTAATCTTTAGTGCCCGTCCCCCATTGGTTCACGGAGGGATGGAAGCGTCGGTCCCGGCCAATCAAGGGGGAGAGTGCCTGGAACTCTGCACCAATGGCACGGCGTCTGGGTTGGCATATCGACATGAATTTACTAATATGTCCCTCTGCGCAGACCATCCAAAGGTGCCAGACTCGCGTCTGGCTCGTCCGCGCCGACGACTTTCTCGCTTGGCGCCACGACGAGTTTCCGTCGCCAGTCCGACACCACACTTCCCAAACCTGGATCCATACACCAAGTAAGTCTACTCTGTTGCTTCCTCCTCTCAGATTGGAAAAGACAAAAGGGTCTAAGAGGCTGAGGCTACTTGAAGGATATTTTCTTCACCGACCGCTTTTCTCCCCAAAAAGGATTTATTCTTCGAGTGGACTGTTCTTCAGAGGCAACCCAGAGTGCATAAGTGAATAAGTGAATAAGGTGGACGGGGGGAGGGAGGGGTGGTAAAAAGCTTCCTAGCCGTGCGATCATTATCATTAGCATCGTCTTTACGAATTAGTATTCAAGTTCCGTGACGCGGGATTGAGGAGTTCCTCATTCCATCGGGAATAAGAGATTACCGAAGGAGATTAATAAAGGAGATGACGCGTTGATGTTGGGAAAAGAGAGAGAGGGGGGGAATCTCACTACTCAATCTATTCACGCACCCCGCGCATATTAAGCCCTCATAGTAATCGAATTATCCTGGGGACGAGACTGACAAAACCACTGCTGGTGGATCTGTTAAGGGGGCGGGGGGAGGGGGGACCCGTTCGGCTATGACTTACCTGCATCGCCTTCAAGGCTTTCCCATACAGCGAAGGTAAACGATGTTAGGCTGAATTTCTTCTTACAACTGCGAGTGAGATTGTGGATTAGTTCTAAAGTCATTTGATATCGAACGCTTTCCAAAGCGAAGTCTCCCTGATGAAAAATCAATTATAAGTGTAATAACCTGTGCAAAGGGGGTGTGGGGTGGGGGAAATTGTCTGGAATGACGTCATGGATAAATCCAGAGGATGGACGGAGGAATCACAGACGAGTGACGTCACAATCAATCACGATGAAAAAGGGGAAGATTGTGACAAATATGAAAGAGCTGAATAGAAATTCTAAAGTCAGTTTCAGTCTTCTCATTTCTTGCTTCCCATACCATCTAGAGACTTGGTAGCAGTATTGTGTGATTATAGAAAGAAATCTTGAGTGACTGACGTTATGCCACTTGTCATTTTAGACCGAAATGGAAAAATTAAGGTTAGTTTTGATAAGGGAAACGAGTGGAGAAAATGAAGACAAGAGATTTATTGATGGAGGCAAGAGAAACGGGGCACGAGAGGGGGGAAGGGGACCTTTTGTGGGGTTTGGGATGGGGGTCGCGAGCAAAGCAGCAGGAGAGAATCAGGTTGTCTGGATTTTTGTGGGGGAGGAGCAGGAGGAGGAGCAGGAAGAGTAGGAGGAGGTGGGTAGTTATGTAGGGGGTTGAGGAAAGGTAGAAAGAGAGAGAGAGAGAGAGAGAGAGAGAGAGAGAGAGAGAGAGAGAGAGAGAGAGAGAGAGAGAGATGCAGAGATTGCGGGACGAAGGATCATTGACGCGGGGTTAAGGGAGGTAGCCATTTTGGGTCTCTGAGTTTTCTTTTATTATTTATTTATTGACAATTTTTGAGTTTGGGGCATGGGAAAGGCAGGTAGGTAGGTGCCCAGGGTAGAGGCTGCGTGACGCAGGAGGGAAGGTGTGAGGAAGGTGCCATAGCTCCAACTGGTCAAGGGAGGTCAGGCAATAATAGGGGGACAGAGGTTAGGTTATTTAAAGGTCAAAGCAATTGTAGCATTAAACAACAAAGAGAAAGGGAGAAAAAAACAGTAGATATATAAGCAAGAGGAAACGAGTAACATAAGAAAAAGCAAATAATACTACATGTAGGAATTAATAAAAAAAAAAAGAAATATACAGAAAAGAGAAAAGGTCCATAGACAGAGAAAAAGGTCCATAGAAAGAAAGAAAATATAATAGACATACAGAACATTATGGATAAAATAAAAAAAAAGTAAAGAAAGACAAATCAAAAGAGAGAAAAATAGCAACGGCAATATTTAAAAAATTGGCAAATGAAAAAAGTAACTTCAAACGTACAGGAAAAATACATTTTTGATTTTCATCAGTCGCTGATCTGCCAAATGACAGAAACAGCAGTTAATCGAAATGGCAGATATGAAAGCGTACAGCAACGAAAAAGAAAATGCACAAAGAAAAAAATACCAACTGTCATAGTTTACCAAATGTCCCTGATCAGGCAGATACGTCAAACGAAGTTAAAAAAAATAAATAAATAAATAAAAAAAAATAAAAAAAGGAAATTATTAAATTCAATTATTTGTATTTGATGTCACTCCGTCTTTGCTTCTTCAAAGTCTAATGGTTTTCTTCGTTACTTTCAACCAAGGAATATCTCGAGATGATCACACTGTATCTTATTTTTTTCCAGTCATGTAACGCATTAGAAGACCTAATTAAGACAAAATACAGAATGAATTTGTGCCCCTCTACCAAAACTCCTAATCCTTATTCCACAATACAGTCAAAATTTCATTCAGAATTAATTTCTTGGGACTTCAGAAGTTCAAGCGAAAATGCAATGCATTACTACTCTAATACTATTCTTCTTGCATTTTAATAATTTTTATCTATTTATCTATTTATTGATTTATTTTTTATTTTTTGATAAGTAAATCTCTTCTTTCTGTATTTCCCTTTACTTCCTCTTACTTCTTCCTAATGAACACCATATTCTTTGGAAGCTTGAATTTCGAGTCAATCGTCCCTGTGGGCTTGTTCCATATGAATAGGTTTCATCTACCGAATAATAATAATAATAATAATAATAATAATAATAATAATAATAATAATAATAATAATAATAATAACCAACAATCAAGTCTTCACTGTTAAGCTCAAGACCGAATCGAAATTGCAGAAGACTTACGAAACGGTAGCCTAAGAAGAAGAATAAGAAAGTGCTAATTTAAAAAAAAATGGATTTTGTTAAAAAGGAAGTTTGAAACAGAAGAATGCTGAAACGTTATTCTTTTAACCAGACACGATGGTAATCGAATATATTTTCCTTCTGTTTTTCAATAACGGATTTTAATCGAGGCAAGAAATCTATTTATCTTTTTTAAATAAAAAAAAAGCTAGCTAGAACCAAATGAAAACGAACACCTTTTTTCCAATTTTTTTTATCACCACATGCAACTATTCATTACAATTATCTAAAAATAAAGATATAACTAAAAATTAGCAAAGATACTCTTACTTGTTAGTTATAAGATTTCTCAATGTATAAAACCTTACGCTTGCAAACAACATGCAGAGAGATATTTTATTCCGTTTTTCATATGAGAACTTTAGAAATAAAAATAAAGTGTATTGTGATGCCCTTCTTTTGTCTGGCTTTCTTTAATGTGGAGAAAAAATATATATGTTTTTAAATCCTGAAAAAAGGCTTTTATGTTTTTTCATTTGTTTCTTGCAGGATTTTTAATAAAAAAAAGCTAAGAATCATTCCCTCACTCTTTCACAAAAAGAAGGAAAAGTTTTATTTATACAGGCATCCATCAGTAAATATTGATTGTCCTTCAAGAAAAAAAAAATATATATATATATATTTCTGTTACACCCCTATACCCCTTAAATAAGAAGAAAGATGGCGCCGCAACAGATTTAATTCTATTTTTTTTCTTCACTTAATAAAGCCGAAAATTTGTTGCTTCTAGAAGCCTAAACTGATTTCTGATGACACTGCTGTAAGATCAAGTTATGAAAATATAACGTTAAGTAGGTCTAGCAATTCCCATTGGCTCTAGTTACGTGAAAATAACTACTATGCCCATCGAGTCCTTGACGTATCTGTGATCTTTAAAGCCTAA
>NC_089789.1:27568605-27603605 GCF_040412425.1 Macrobrachium rosenbergii
ACATGAAACCATGGCGTTTCCTTTCTCCTAACCCATTTTTATGCTATATCAGTCGATCTTCTTTCTACTTATTCTAGCATAGGGTTGGCTATTATCTTAAAACCTAATATTGAAATATACGAAGGCACTCTCCTCCTCTACAGGGATTTGAACCCACACCTGGAAAAAAAACGAGCTCAAAGCTTGAACCAAGAAAAAAAATGAGTGCAAAGCTTGAACCAATAAAAAATAAAAGCAAAGCTTGAACCAAGAAAAAATAAGTGCAAACCTTGAACCAATAAAAAATAAGAGCAAAGCTTGAACCAAGAAAAAAAAAAGTGCAAAGCTTGAATCAAGAAAAAATAAGTGCAAAGCTTGAACCAAGAAAAAATAAGTGCAAAGCTTGAACCAAGAAAAAATCAGTGCAAAGCTTGAAGCAATAAAAAATAAGAGGAAAGCTTGAACCAAGGAAAAATAAGTGCAAAGCTTGAATCAAGAAAAAAATAAGTGCAAAGCTTGAACGGATTTGTTGCCAAGTTTCTTATTTCTTGAAAGATGACCATTATATTTTTCAGGGTAGAGAGCAAAATGGTTAACAGGCGTTACCATCGTAATGATGCAGTTATCTCGACTCTAATTCAAATATACTTGATTTGGACAGACATACGAATATCTGTGAACAGGAAATTTGTACTATTTTAAGTAATACAGTGCTCTAAGCTTTCAACATTTACTCTGTCACACATACCAACCCAGTAAGACATATGTGTTTATCATATATATTATTCCCTTTAGGTGTAGGTTATACACAAGGAAAGCTGAATTCAATTTGAATGGTTATTTAAGGCTTGATATTTGAATTTTTGATATATATGTTATTGTTTGAGAGTTAGCACACTAAGGCAATAACGGACAAACGGTGTGTAGGTTCTCTTCCAAGTCTTACTTTGAATTCATTTCCACAGGAACACCAAAGTTGCTAGACAGTAGAGTTCACTTAGGAAGTGCGGTGGGCAAATGACGAATAAGAATGAGGATTCAGTTCCATATTATCACTAAAGGTTTTACACTTTCCCACCCAAGAAAGCTGATTCTAGGAGTCATGGCCTCCATAAAACCAGAGTTGAACTTTTGGGCTGCGAGAGTGCACAAAGTCTAAAGACTCTTTCGCCAGTATTGAGAAGGAACGACACTTTACATCGCCACAACCTCTCTGCCTTTCCTCCGCAGAGTCCGCAGCCGCATCTCTCTCTCTCTCTCTCTCTCTCTCTCTCTCTCTCTCGAAGCACGATCAGAAGTACATGGCATTACAAACACGTCACCACTGGAGATACGACGCAGTTTCGTCATTATTACGCACTAAAGTCATTCCTTATGCATAATATGTATGAGGAATGAAGCAAGTATATTATACTGGCTTCATATGCATATACTCATCACATACAGTATACGCATCCCGAGTTGCTCTCGACCCAACTGCTGATCAGTGACCACAGCCTGAGATATTTCTTACACTTAACTGCAGTCGGCTTGCCACCAAGATTGAAAACGCAGCTTCTCAGGGGTCAGTAAAGTCAGCAGTAGTAAGCATCCCTCTAATCACAGCCAAAAGTCGTCCGAAGGACATGCACACTCTTCGTAAAAATCATTTTCCTTCCCAGGATCCCTGTTACACTCACCACACATACATACTTACATACACACACAGGTATATAGACGCATGTATAATATATATATATATATATATATATATATATATATATATATATATATATATATATATATATATATATATATATATATATATATATATATATATATATAATGATTGTAATAAGGATTCAGGTAAAGAAAATGACCATTATGAAGAGTGTGCACGCTCTTTCGAACAAGTATTGAAATAAGGGTTTAGAAGAGGCGTGTTAAGGAACCGCCTTACTGTTGGGGAACACGGGGGTATATGCAGTAGTCTTGCAAGTTTAGGAGAGTAGGAGGGGAAGGGGAACTGAAAAAGTATTAGAAAAACGTTTTTGGAAGAGGTGTTTTGGAATGTCTTATCATTAGGGAGCACGAGACTATACTTATATATATATATATATATATATATATATATATATATATATATATATATATATATGTATGTATACATATACATATGTATATGCATATCTATCTATCTATCTATCTATCTATCTATCTATCTATCTATCTATCTATCTATCTATATATATATATATATATATATATATATATATATATATATATATATATATATATATATATATATATATATATATATATATATATCCCAATTCCGTCGTTTTTACGAGTACCAATTACATCAAGTGCATGACCGACAGCAGGGGCGTTCTTGGGGACCTCAACTTGGTGCATGAAATCAATATTTCGTTGTGTGGGAGAAGATCTCTTCCTCCTCCCGAAGGTTCACCTTGATCTTTCCCATCAGAGAGCTTTAAGTCGTACAGAAAGTGCCCTCAAGTAGGATGAACCAGTCCTTCACGACATCACCCTTGACACTGCGGCTGCAATGTTGAGTCGCTAATGATCCTTTAGGAAAACGTCTTGAGGTCGAAGAACCACGTGATTCAAGGGCCAGCCTCCATAGAATTCGTCTTGCGCCATAGTGTTCCTCGCGCCGCGGCTGGGGCCGCATATTGCACTGCGTATGGAAATTCGTTGAAGAAATAAAATTCAGTGTCTCACTGTCTCTTTAAAAATGAAAGCCGTGATATTGTTCGGTTACGACAAGCATAAAGTTTCCTCCTGTCGTGAAACAAGTTTTTTGTAGACTGGCTGAGATCCCAGTTTCAAATTTTGGAAAATAAGAATTGGAAAGGCCGTGAATGTTTGGTGTGAGGTATTCATCGGTTTCTGTAATGGGCAAGTTTTCAAGATTTGGTGAAAGAGGCCGGTTAGGTCTCTGTGGTCGGTGTCCACTTTCGACCAGGAGCATCATCTTATTTGTGGGAAATCGCCTTCCATCTCGGTGATGGCATCATCCACAGTTGATGAAGAAAAATGAAAAAAAAAATTACTTAAATAAACAACTTTTCTGTGTCTGCACTAATATTCACAATGTAGAACACGTGATTAAAAATCACGTGTGCTTCACTGGAGTACTTTGTGGACGACATCTTTGGTGAGCGGGCATTAACTGTAGTGAAAACAATGTTCACACGTGACTTATAAGTCGTGTTTTTGTTTGTGCCAGGTGTTATACTTTGGATTTCCTATAATTTGTGTAAAACTGAACACAGATGAAAAGAAGATTTATGAGGGTGTGCTAATTTCCCGAAACGGCAAACATACACTGTAAATGAGAAACACTTGTCATAGAGCACTTGTTCTAGATTTTTGACACTATGGTATTTTTCATCACATTTTTGGACGCATGTGCACTTCCGGTGTTAGTCCCTTTCTGAGATTGCCGGGTCGTTGGGAACAAAAAAACAAATATTGCCAGGAATGTATCGACATAGATGAGAAAGTTCACTGGTGTATATATACGAGTACATCAAATGATATAAAGAAGTAAAAAAACAATGACAAAATGAAGTATGGAAAATGTAAAGGACATATTACTGAAATATATATCATTATATTAGGCTTGTTGATAAAAAAACGAGGCACGATATAAAAAATTCTGAGTAACTTGGGATGGCAGATACCACAACATTGAAGATAAGGAAGGTAAAGTCAATATGTATTTTCCACCTCCTTCCTATTTAAGAAACATCAATGGTCATTTCACCTAGAGTAAGTAGACCACAATATAATTAAAGGAAGGTTTCTGTGTTAAAAACTCAAGGATAGGTGTCAGTAATTTTGGATGACATGTTTGATAGATTGGTTTCTCAGGTGGAGGAAGTGAAACTGATATCCTGAGATTGTTTACATTTAGATTTTTTTTTCCAGTTTCTAGGAAATTGTTGGACATGAATTTTTTCCTGGAAAATTAGGATATTCGTGTCAGCAGATTTCTTCATGTGCATATACTGTTGGCTGTAGAAACTTCGAAATAATGCTCATAGCAAAGGTGCTATACAATAATAATAAGAATAACCTTTAAAGTATACATTTTTTATTAAGCTATCTCATGTATCTAAATTGTGTCTATTTTCTTTACTTTGTATATTCCATGTATATGGCCTTGAGCTGAAATAAAATTTATTTTATTATTATTATTATTATTATTATTATTATTATTATTATTATTATTATTATTATTATTATTATTATTATTATTATACAGTGATTATTGAAGTTCAAAATAACATAATCTTTAATATGAAAGTTACTGAACTGAAAAAGGATGAAGAAAGAAAGAAACAAAAATAATACACAAACGCATACACACAAAACACAGACATATACGAATGATTATAAGATTTTAGCATCATGGATGGTTCTCGTTTTTGGAGAAGTATATCAAGAAATAGTAACTGACTGGGTTTGGAAATAACCTGATAATTTGAAAGGAAAACTGCCGACTGTTGATGTGTGGTCTTTAAGTCAGTTTCAAGGTTTAACGGAAAATATTATTTGTTCGAGCAAGGGATAGTTAATAGACGCCACTTAAGTCAGTTCCAAGATGATATCTGGGTCTAATGAACTCCAGATTTCGGTGCGATGAATAATTTTGGAGCGCTGGTAGGGTGGTGGGAGTTATGTGTGTGTTTTTAGGTTTTAGTTTTCTGAAAAGAAAACTATTGTGCCGGCTTTGTCTGTCCGTCCGCACTCTTTACTGTCCGCACTTCTTCTGTCCGCCCTCAGATCTTAAAAACTACTGAGGCTAGAGGGCTGCAAATTGGCTTGTTGATCATCCACCCGCCAATCGTCAAACATACCAAATTGCAGCCCTCTAGCCTCAGTAGTTCTGGTTTTATGTAAGGTTAAAGTTAGCCATGATCGTGATTCTGGTACCGCTATAGGTGCCAAGAACACAGGTCACCGCCGGGCAGTGGCTGAAAGTTTCATGAGCTGCGGATGAGAGTTTCACGGGCCGTGGCTGAGAGTTTCATACAGCATTATACGCTGTATTGAAACTCCATTGCGCCGAAGAAGCTTCGGCGCATTTTTTACTTGTTGTACTGCTGTTCTCTCTAAAAAAAAAAAAATTGAAAAGGGTAAATCGTAGTTATCGTCAAGTTACAATCAAAGCAACGATAAAATCCTGAAATAAGTTATCATAACACATGAATTACATGAGTGACAACGCGAGACTATACTTTCAGGCGTTTCCACCTAACCTTGACTTTTGAAGTAGGTTGTGCAAAAGCCTTCTGGCGATAAGTTCACGTAACCATTTCTAGAAAGCCATGCTTGAGGGAAATTTTGAAGAATTAAACCAGAATTACGAAATAATTAGAATAAAAACAAAAACGCAATGTAAAAATAAGCAAACTGGAGAATATTTTTAGGGAGAGAGGACCCCTGAAATTATATTGACTTGAAAGGATAAGTAATTTTGCTCTGAAGAATTTCATAAGGAAAGAGTTACAGCATTTTCAAGTGGGAGTCTTAATATGAACATAGGCCTACGTCCTACAAAGGTAGAAAATGAGTTCCTAAACCAGGAAAAACCGTGAGCATTTCAAATTCCTTTGTAGCGATTAAATGAAACATACATCATCATAATCATCATCAGTAATATTACGATTTACTCTACTCTTACTGCTACTAAAGTTATTAAACTGGGGAAATGAATTCATAACATTGCAAAAGATTCAGGATTTAAACTCTACTGGAAGCAGAGGTGAATTATAAAGTGTAAGTGTGTGTGCGTATGTGTGTGTTTGTGTGTGTGTGTGTGTGTGAGAGAGAGAGAGAGAGAGAGAGAGAGAGAGAGAGAGAGAAAGGTTAGCAGGTAGAGAATGCCTTTCCGTTGCCTGGCAGCCCATCACAACACGAATCTTGTATCTACGAGTCAGTTCATATACAGACACATCATCCATGGTTGTAGCGACTGTATGTTCATTTGATGCTTGTGTAATGTACAAACACACACACATTATATATATATATATATATAGTATATATATATATATATATATATATATATATATATATATATATATATATATATATATATACACATACATATACACACACATGCACGAGCTTGATGGCGGTTAAACAATTTAAAATGGACCTAAATCAATGTAAAAGGCCAGAACTCCTACATGTTAGTACATACGTCCGATTACTTGATTTCAAAGAAATAGATAAGAATTAGGTCATAAATAATGCTCTTATAAATAGTACAACAGTTCATTTAACAGCCTTGAAACAAAGGGGGTGTGGGGAAACTAGTAATGTATCACTGAGGCGTTGGTTACTTAGCAAGTCAGCACCTTTCGCTCTTTGTTTTATAGGTACCCCGAAACCAATATACTTTTCAAACCAATGTAACCTATAAAAAAAACACTGTATAAGGTACTTGACTGATATACCTAGACCTGATTCCGTGTTCTCTCTTCTTCTCAAAACGTTCTTTATGACTGCAAATGTTTGTGAGATGACTAGATAAGGAAAAACAGGGGAATTGAGTAATGTTGATGGCCACCTCTGTTAATTCATTTTTTGTAATTTTTTTTTATTTTTGTGTTGTGTAATGGCTAATATTAAGAACAAGAAGGGCAAGGAAAAAGTACAGAGCTTATTTCGAAGCCATCTACAGACCTATCTCTCAAATAAGGAAGGTTTTAAGAATAAGAGAATACTGGGTAGATCTAAGTAGTAGCTCCGCGGCGGCGATTTCCTTCTAACTTTACTTTTTCTACAGTTTTTTGGTTGCTAATTATGGGTTTACCTTCAATTTTTGTCGCACGAATGTAATTAACCTGTAATTAACCCCTGAAGTCCATCCAACAAGGGGTTTCCATACGCGATCCTCACAAGACAGAGCACGGGTACGTCTGTTTGGAACGGTTCATATCCCGTCCGGCAAGTGCAATAACTTGTTAACGTATGGGTACCGCACCGCCACGCCCCCCGGGCCAGTACTAAACACGGCGAAGGGACATTCTATTTGGCCGACAACAAACAAATGCACCGCCAGTATCAGAAGCCCTAAAAGTGTAGAAAAGCCAGTCCCAAGGTCAAAACAGGCGCGGAGTTAATAATTAGAATTACCGAATACTGCATCAGGTAGTGGTTGTAATGATTCAAGTGTCTTTAACCATACTTTTAGAGACTGCCTTAGGGTAAGGGCCTGCGCTGGCACAAAGCCGGCTTAAGCTAACCCAACCGGCAGGAAGAGGTCTAGACTGCTATTGGATGGCGCCAGGGATTTTGTTGGCAGTAATCCAACTGACGATTTGTCACCATTTACCTTATCCAAGACGGTGATTACTGGGATAGATATTACAATCTATGTACCTTAAAAGTGTCGCTATATCTTTGCATTGGCAAAGTTATGTTGGTTATACATAGGGGTTGCATCACACCATGCTACTGTTTGTTAGTATTATTTCATATTTTCCAGTTTATGTGAATGTTGTTGAAAAATTAATTAGCATTTTAAGAATGCATTAATGAATGTTTATGCATTGTTCATTATTATAGTTATCATTGTTTATTATCATAGTTATCATCAAAATCATTATCAATACTAAGAACTCTTGCTTTTTGCTACTGTTATACTAATACTATAAATATTTCTCTTTTTCTTATTATTTCTTTCTTGAATTTTATTGCTGCCTCCATACCGTCCATTTTATGTATATAATCTTCTTTACATGAGATATACTGCATTTAGCTTTGCCAGGAATGGGGCTAAACAAACTTTCAAATACTTTATTAAGTATATTTACCCCTTATAAGAACCTAACATTTCGTAAAGGTGGGTCTCTACATCTTCTGTGAGGAAAATAGAATGATTTACAAAGGTCAAAACGGTTACATGTGGGATGGTAGGTAAATAGCTGTGACTGGTGTGCCTATTACACAAAGCATATTGGATCTTTCTTATGTAACAATTACATCTCAGTAGAGGGGTCTCCCCAACTGTGTGGCAACGTCTCAGGTGCACACTGCTTCTGCAAGGTTCATGCTATGGTCTAGGGTCTGCTGACTCAGCAGTGGAGTCTCTTTTAGACGATCGTGGAGAGGCCAAAGAATTCATGCTTGAAATTAAAGGGAAAATTGCAGCTGCAGGCTATGCAGCACTTCCGGAAATGAAAGTGATGGTGTTCAGGGGCACTATCGACGATTTTGGTGGTATTGATTACTTTTGATTTTGTAAAGGTACTGCTTTGGGCGTAGCAGTAATTTTGTGGAGATCTCCAGTTCCTCGTTGGACGGGTTGATACAGTTCTCAGCTAGCACTCTGCTGGGCCTTCGTTCGAGTCTCCGACCGGCCAATGAAGAATTAGAGGAATTTATTTCTGGTGATAGAAATTCATTTCTCGCTATAATGTGGTTCGGATTCCACAATAAGCTGTAGGTCCCGTTGCTAGGTAACCAAATGGTTCTTAGCCACGTAAAATAAGTCTAATCCTTCGGGCCAGCCCTAGGAGAGCTGTTAATCAGCTCAGTGGTCTGGTTAAACTAAGGTATACTTATGGAGATCTCCCAGTCGTAGGAGAGATGAGGCGTTATGAAGGATGAGTGAACGTCACCCCGATGCTCAGAAGTGGGATGTCCCCACACTTACATTAGGATTACCTCCACTCGTCTTTTGAAGTGCATCTCATGTTACCCACAGGAGGAAATTATTTATAAGCACCACTGCCCCCATAGCAGCGTAAAACAAAAATCAATTTATGCTGCTAAAGCCAGTGATAGTGCCCCAAAACTGCATCGAATTTTGTTTCACGTAAGTGCTGCATATCTCGCAGCAGCAGCCTTCCCTTGTTATTATGCAAGAATTCTTTATCCAACCTACGATCCCTCAGAGGGGATCAGGAGTAAGACACCTGGGACGGTGTCACAAAGGGATCAATCACCCCACATCTCAGACATAATCATGGTATGAGAAGTTCGTCAAATCAGCTCTAAGCGTGTAATGGCGTGGCCAGTCACGGCTAGAGATACTACCTTCCTTCACCTTAGTCTTTCAGATGTAGTGTACCTGTCTTGACCTTTGATGATCATTGTCTATTCTCCACCGAAGATGCAAAGAGTTACCTTTACGAAATGCTCTGTCACAGAGAAGATTCAGCATGAAATCAGCGGTGCTGATGCAGCTGCCCCTTTCAGGTTATAATATTGAGCTCTGAGCAGAACACATGTTGATGATGTAAGTTTTCATAATCCTCCTTTGTCTTTTCAGGTGACCTATCCTTCTCTGGTGACCCAGGATGACCTGACCAACAGGTGACAAGATTTCATCCTGCTAAACAACAGCAATAACAACAGTAACATCAGCCACTGCAACAATAAAACAAAATTTCGTAGAGAACCAGGATACCAACATCTTTGCAACTGTTATCTAAGGAAAAAGGGTAATGCAAAAAGACATGGCCAGAAGAACAGGCTTAGAAAGAGAGAAAATTCTATAACCTGATAAGTTCTGAAGTTCAACATTTGGATTGTCAAGCCTTTAGTAAAAATCAAAGCAACCTGGGACAGGAAAATTCATAGTGCTATGATTAGAATCGTTAGATAAGTAATTAAAGAAATCTGTAAATAATAAAAATTAGTCCAGCCATCTTCATAAGCAAAGAAATATACTGTACTTAAATATAGATAAATAAAAAAAATTTTCGAACGCCCGCGACGCCCAACGAAGATCCTCCGCGCGCAAGGGAAGGCTCATTCCGATGGCTGTGAAAAGACTTTGAGAGCAGATACCCGCGTGTCAGCCTTGGGACACTGCTGGCTCTCGAGTGCGAGCTGTAGGGGGATAATTTCAGTGCTTGAGCGTTAGATCGAGAAGAACGTCAAAGGATCCACCATTATGCCCGGACTGGATGCTCTCATAGCCCTCAAAGATCGGGCCAAGGAGGTGAAGGAAAGGCTCTCCGCAAGGTAAGTAACACAAACACAAGCATGTTACTAACTCGATTATGAAAAAAATGAGTACATATAATAGTAATTATGAATACATAGGCTCATTGTAATCACTAGGGACAAACTGGAAGACACAAACTTGTTTTTTCCGCCATTTCTGCCTTCACTAATCAAGAGGATCATTCTAAATAAGGCAGTTTCAAAACATTTTGACATTTTGGAATTTTGATTGTTGGAAGCGAAACTTTCTTTAGGATATGTAGAATATAGAGGGATTAATAACAGGAGGCGTAAAAGTTTGTTTCATCAGTGTGATGAATAATACTGCTCGGTGGGGCCGAGAAATACTGAGTAAATAAAAGTTCCACGATCTTCTACGGAACTATGTTTACATACATGATTGATTTAAGCTATCTTGTTTCTTAGCATTTCTTTTCCTACTTGAAGGCTGAAATAGTGATGATAAGACAGAGAGAGAGAGAGAGAGAGAGAGAGAGAGATGGTTCAGGGAACTTTGAAAGATTGTTTCTTACTGTCTGATGGCAAGATAATCGTCCAGAGATTTCACCAAGTCCAAAAAAAGTACTTCCTGACCAGGGAAAAACTGTTAAGAAAGGTTCTTCGTATCTTTAGGTATTTGGTAATTGTACTGAGGTGGAGTTGTAAGAGGCTGAAAAGGCTTATGACTTTTTTTTTTATTTAAAAGCAAAGGACAAGAAGTCTGGCAAACTACTGTCCTTAGCTATTTCAGCCAGCCACCCACCCTCAAAAAAAAAAAGAAAAAAAAAGACGAATCGAGCTTGACCACGAAAGGAAAAGACAGACTTTCGGCCTCTTGAAGAAAGAAAGGGTATAAGAGTTATGAAAAACCGAAGCAGGAAGAGATTTCCGAAGCTTGACACTGCAGTAGAAGGAAAGACAAGAGACAGACCTGGTTTTCATGTTTTCGGTCACTGAATCTAGTAGTACGAGGATTACCGATGTTCGCAGGGCAAATGCAAGATGGGCTGGCCTGACACGTGTTACCAGCTCCCCTTCAGCTCAACGGAACATTAACCATGATATTACAAAGGGCAAAGAGAGTGAGAGAAGCCCCTTGTGAGGGCCAAGAGATAGGTGAGAAATGGTTTGTTGATCCAACAAATTACCTGTTTCAGTCTTATTGAGGAGGAAGAGAGAAAAAAAATCCAAAATATGGAAACAATCCTTCCCCGCTTATCAGAAGTCAGGGCCTTCCATTTCAAACACCTCCCTCACTCAGTCTAGGCAATTGTTTCTAGATTTCTTTCTCTCCTGCCTTTGAACCATTCCAAACAATACATTTTTAGCCGACCAATTTTTCTTTTCTTTTTTCCACATAACTAAACATTCACAATGCACTGAAATTCTCCTACAATAAACTGTTTACCACTTCTGTGTATGCATACAGTTCTTTTCACCCCACGTATACAATGTAATCAATTATTCTCAGACAGCCTCACTTATTCTGTGATTCACCTCTTCTCTTATCCTACTCATTTGTAATATTTACTACCTAACGCCACAGCTAATCAGTTGATTAACATTCATTGCTCCATCCTCCTGGTTTCAATTTATCGTCATAACCATACACACAATTATTATTATTATTATTGTTCAGAAGATGAAACCTATTCATATGGAACAAGCCCACAGGGGCCATTGACTTGAAATTCAAGCTTCTAAAGAATTTGATGTTCATTTGGAAGAAGTAAGAGGAAGCAAAAGGAAATACAGAAAGAAAAGATTCAGTTATTAAAAAAGAAAAAAATAATAAATGAATAAATAGATAAAAATGTATTGAAATGCAAGAAGCGTATTAGAGTAGTAATGCATTGCATCTCCGCTTGGACTTCTGAAATCCCAATTGCACGACATCCTCTGGGAGGCTGTTCCACAGCCCAACGGTGTGAGGAATAAAGGACCTCTGGAACTGAGAAGTTCGACAGCGAGGCTAAACATCTACTGCATTTACTCTTAACTTTATCTTCTTGTTAGCACTTTAAACTTTTTTCACTAGTTTCTGCAGTCTCACTTTACTTTTCCCAGTCAGTAATGAATCATCTGCAAAACATCAACTATTCCGCACCCGATTCATAACTCACTTTCTTATCCAACCTATGTCCAACTTCCTTTTTTTCTGACTTGTTGCATCGTCCTATGCATAGAGATATTAAGCAACTTCGGAGAAATTACACTTCCTTTCCTCATTCTAGTTTTGCTACAAACTAATCAGTCCCCCATCCAAAATCTCCTAATTACTTTAAAACATTTACACTATACCAAATATCCTAAATGCCCACTTATTGGCTCTTATCGGTTCTATTATAGGCTTCTTCTAGAACTGTGCACGTCACATACACCCTTTTCCCTTTACTGTCAAACCTCTCATTTGAGTTCTTTATAAATAAACACTTGATCAACATGCCTATATTCTCGTCTAAATTCATACTGTTCTTTCCCTCTCAGTCCATGATTATGGCAGTTCACACTTTCTTAATAAATTCTATCATACAACTTCCTTGGTGCACCAAATAATATTATGGCCACACAATTCCTTCAATCTACCCTATAACCTTTACCTTTAAACAACTGAATAATTATTTCTTCTGCCCATTCATTTGGTACCTTACGTATCCAGATATACCTTCCATAACCTCGCGGTTTACCTTGTGGTGTCTTTGCATTGTCAATCTTTTAATAGCCTTCACTACTTCCTCAATCCTGGAGCATCTCAAACTTGCACAAATCCATTCAGTTCTTGAGTCATTCCCCTTAGTCTCTCCCCTATCCTGCTCATTCTACAAGCCTGATTATTCATTCCACAGACCCAAAACTACATTCACTTCAGACAGCTTCACATTTCTTGTATCTTGTATTCTGAGATTTTCTCTACATTTATACACAAATGAATTGAAGTTCATAGGTAAATCATTGAAACTTTGCAATGTGGTAGAGAATGGTCTCAGTGAAAGAGCTACGCTTGGGTTTCGTGGAAAATCTTCTGTAACCGATAATAATGCTGTAAATTAGATGAAGGGTTTAATGTAACTCGTGTAGCATTTTATTTTCACAATCTTCAAAAGACGTGATAAGGCACAGGCATTATTTTCTGTTTAAGAGAAAATAGGTCCCATGTTGACTTCTGAAATGAGACAGTCCAACTAAGACACCTGGGGTAATGCAAAAATACGTCAGAGTACAGCTGAACCCTAATAATAAGCCAAAATCAGAAAGCACTTATGGTGCCAATACTTGTTTGAACACCCATCTCGAGTCGTCAGATTCGGTTATTTTTGCAGATTCAAATGAATTCCTGTATATTGAGAAAAAATACTCTTCGAGTTACTTGTATATTTTTGCCATTTGTTTTTATTTGTGGTGGATTTCCTTTAAACAAGTTTTTTTTTTTTTTTTTTTTTTTTCGGGGAAGTAAGTCATGTCGGACCCTAAGTGTTTTGGGACTAATATTTCGACCCCTAAACAAGGTTAAGTTAGGTTAAGTTAGTTAGGTTAGTCTAGCTTAGGCTTGTCACCAAAGTACTGTTACTATGGACCTAACTAAACGAATTAGAACCTATATACAGGTTATAGAAAAAGCATTTGCTGCTTCAGAGTAGAATTACAGACTTTCTTGACCTTAAGTCAATAAAACTATCAGGTTTTTTGACGCAATGCTAAGAATAGAGCAAAATTTTGTAATAACTTTCCCTTTTATTTAAGAACTTCTCACATAACTGTTTCATGACGAACTCCTTATCCAGCCACCCTCCTCATTATCTAAATCCACACTTATTCTTCCCCTAATAGATCAGAATAGCTTAGGGAAAACCGTTCCACAGTTTCACAGTCAAGGAAATGAAGAACACCTGACAACAGACAGTATTAAAATAGTATTAAAACAAGGCATCTCGACCAATAGTGCTGCTGGTGTTCTTTCGAAGCAGGCAGCAACACGCAACAGTTCGAGGCCAAAAAATACTCTTCGAGTTATTTGTATATTTTTGCTGTTTGTTTTTATTTGAGGTGGATTTCCTTAAAAAAAAAAAACCGAGGACGAGAGGTGCCAGGAGAAGGCGCGGTAAAGAAAGACTGTGGCACTGAAGACCCGCTGAGCACCCCGGCTTTGTCTTAAGGTTGCCTGACAGTTTCTTATCTCTAGCTAATAAGGGATAAATAACAGATCTACTGGATCCAGAGTCAGAAGATTTCAACTTTCCTCTTGAGATGATTGCCTAGTTTCGTCTTGTGGTCTTAAATTTGCATTTGAAAGTTGGGTACGAAAGTTTGTAACCAGTTCGCTTCCGGCGAATCTACTGTATAAATATGCTTCGTGGCAACTTTCAGCAGAGTTCCGATAGATCATCCGAGTGCAACTTTGCATTTAAATTTTGATAATGTCTCTCTCTCGTAGTTTGCCAATTGCATGAATTACAAAGCCAAGGACGAGCTCAGGTCCAAAGTTTCATAGTTTTCCCTGTACGGATGAGCTAAACTCACGTTATTATATACCAAAATGTTATTAATACTGTCAGCATAAAGGCTCTCAAAAAACCCAGCCCTCTGCGCTTTCATAAAGTCAAGGGCTTGACGCAAACAAAAATTGAGCTGGGTAATATGGGGAATAATTGAGGCTGTTCCTACAACTGACAAATGGTAAAGACCAGATCAAAGAGGTCGTAATTACCTTCCAGAGAGCTGTAAATGCATCATAATGCAGATGCGATTCCAATGCCTCCGATTCTGTTCACTGTCTGACAGCCATTCATTCGAACCGCAAAGCTGCACATTGGAGCCAAAGTCCCTATTCACCGCGCCTGAATAGGGCCTTAGGGCGTATTGTGTTGTTCCACGATATAATATTATAGAGAGTGAAATGTTACGTTTCAGAGTTAGTGATAAGGGCTAATTTGAGAGTGAGAAAATGTCGTCCCATCTAAATGTTATTATGATATATATATATATATATATATATATATATATATATATATATATATATATATATGTATATATGAATATATATATATATATATATATATATATATATATATATATATATATATATATATATATATATATATATATATATATATATATATATATGAATACAAATGACAAAAATATGCACGTGATTTGTTTTTCAGCTAAAGCCACAGGAAATGTTTGGGAAGAAACGAAGGAGTGCAAAGTACTTGCGTTACTCGAAAGTGCTTGGCACTCTGCTATTTCTTTTCAAACTTTTCCTGTGGATTCAGCCGATATATATATATATTATATATATATATATATATATATATATATATATATATATATATATATATATAAATATATATATAATGTATATATATAGTATATATATTTTTCTAATGGATAGAAGTTCCTCGTTGGACGGGTCTATATCGTTCTCGGCTGGCACTCTGCTGGGCCTGCGTTCGATTCTAAGGCCGGTCAATGACGAATTAGAAGAATTTATTTCTGGTGATAGATATTCATTTCTCTTCATAATGTGGTTCGGATTCCACAATAAGCTGTAGGTCCCGTTGCTAGGTAACCAATTGGCTCTTAGCCACGTAAAATAAGTCTAATCCTTCGGGCCAGCCCTAGGAGAGCTGTTAATCAGCTCAGTGGTCTGGTTAAACTAAGGTATACATCTAATGGACAGAACCTCAACTTCACTGATGCTTTGGGTGTCTGGCTTCCTGGTAAGTAAAATATTTTCTGGATATTTTACAGGTAGCAGTAATTTCACATAATTCCTAACATAAACCAAGTAAACTTTATACTTAACATTCGATCTAAGAGATTTATTTTAGAATGCATCACATAAGAAATGGTAGCATTGCAAAAAATAACGATAATAATGTTCTTAAGTACAGAAGTCCGTTAAGCTGAAGAGTGATACTTTGATCTAAGGGCGTCTCAGTATTTGCTTTTAGTTTTCTGTAAAAGAAAACTTGTGCCGGCTTTGTCTGTCCACCCGCACTTTATTCTGTCCGCACTTTTTCTTTCCGCATTTTTCTGTCCGCCTTCAGATCTTAAAAACTACTGAAGCTAGAAGGCTCCAAATTGGTATGTTGATCATCCACATTCCAATCATCAAACATACCAAATTGCAGCCCTCTAGTCTCAGTAGTTTTGATTTCATTTAAGGTTAAAGTTAGCCATGATCGTGCTTCTGGCAACGATATAGAATAGGCCACCACCGGGCCGTGGTTAGTTTCATGGACCGCGGCTCATATAGCATTATACCGAGACCACCTAAAGATAGATCTATTTTCGGTGGCCTTGATTATGCAATGTACAGAAAACTCGACTGCGCATTTTTAACTTGTTTCTTGGTGGGACAGATTTTTGAAGCTGTTTATCATGAGTTTTGGTTTCCTATAAAAAATACTTGAATTAAAAATCATTTAAATTTTGAACTCGTAAAGAATAACTAAAAATCCCGCCTTCCAGACCGGAACTCAACACTGCTACAAATGTTTGTTAATTAGCCTTTCCTCTTGAACTGTAGGACTGTTTGCCCTGAGTCATGGTAAAAAAACTACGGCAGTTCACTAGCAGTTTTCCGAACTTGTGGTTGAATCTTGAGCACCAAGAAAATATTTATTTAAACTATAAATGATATTCCCATATTTTAGACAGCAAAAGAAGTTGTTCGATGATGACAAGTTTTTTGGCACAATGGCGTATTAATTTTATTACACTGAAAACAGGTCTACGGGTAGACCAGTGAGAATTACCTAAGCTTATTGATATTGATCAGAATGTGAAGACTAATAGTGAGAGAAACATACCAACAGAAACAAGAATCTTTATCATAAAAAACATGCTGAAGCTGAATAATAATAATAATAATAATAATAATAATAATAATAATAATAATAATAATAATAATAATAATAATAATATTAAAGGATTACCTTTTGCAAAAATGTTTCTAAACTTCAGAGCACCAGGGAGTATTGAAAAATAGGGAAAATGGAGCTCGATTGAAATTTTTAGCAATAGTCCATGTAAACCGCATTCACTTTGCTTCATTATTGCGCGCAAATTGCATTTCAAGTGAATTCCACGATTGCAATGTATACTGGTTTTCGAATAAAAAAAATAAAATCGTGAAAAAATGTTTGTAAGATATTTCCTTTGGAGTAATATTGTACCCCGTACAGATTCTGAAATAAATTATAACAAAATTTTTCATCGCTTTTTTTTTTCTTTAAGAAGGATAAGATAACGGAATCCCCAAGAATGTTTCTTCACTCGGAAAAAGATTTCTGACTAAAGAAAAATGGAGTCATTCTTTGCGAGTAATTGCATAACATTATAATTCTGCTTCTCGGACCACGTCGCATTTAGTATTTTTGATCAGCTGATTTTCAAAATTGTTGGTTCATTTGAAAGCACACACTGTGTAATTTCCGAGCTGAAAAAAAAATAAAAGGAAATACTAAACCTTACTAGAAAAAAAGTAATCTTGCGACCTTGTAACTTAACTGAGGGTCATTAAAACTATTGCAAGTGGTCACGCTGCCTTTGGGCATAATCTATGAAAGTTTGGTGAAAATTGCAAGTTTATAAAACTGGTAAGAGAAGAATCACCAACACTGATGTTTTACAATAATATATGAGAACAATGATAAGCTTTATTTGAGGAATGTATCTTATGATCCAAAGCTGGTACTGATATCAAATAGCGAGACATAATTAGTAGGCGATATAGCCTGACTGTTAACAAGTGAGGACAGCAAATAAATCATCAGTGTTTCTTAACCTTCTCTGACCTCAGCACCCCTGTAGTAAGGCTTCAGTCCAGCACCCTATATATCTGGTTACTGGGATCAAATATATATATATATATATATATATATATATATATATATATATATATATATATATATAAATATAATATATATATATATATATATATATATATATATATATATATATATAATAATTAATAAAATAATAATAATAATAATAATAATAATAACTATTATTATCATTATTATTATTATTATTATTATTATTATTATTATTATTATTATTATTATTATTATACTTGATTTTGAGGTAATTTTCATTTTTATTTGTACTGCATTTCCAGCAACCCCCAAATTGATTTTACCACCCCCTGGGGTTACTAGCACCCCAGGTTAAGAAACGCTGAAATAGATGGTTTCGGGAAGGAAGATCTTTTAGAGAGGGCGACGAACGGAAAGAAAGACAGACAGAATAACGCAAAGGAAGAAACAGACGAATCCAACGACAGAAGACTCGGGGAAAGGGCGACTGCAACGCGGTTTGCTTGTGCGCTATTGGGGGCGGGATGGGCGGATTTGATACGGGAGATTTGATGAAGCGATGGGCGGCTCCTTTGATGAGTTTTCCCGCGGGAGACATTCCAATTTGGCGCGTTCCTGTGGTTGTGGCAACTCTCGGCCACGGAGCCGTAAGGATGATCTGTCCATTTACCCTGCACGTACGGATGAGCCGTCGTGCCGCTTGGGGTTTATCCCCGTCTTGCCTCCGCCCTTTTACATGTTCAGATAAATAATCCCCTTCCCAAGTGGAGGGACGGGGGTGATGTGGTTTATATTTTAATCCGGGCGTAAAAAATGTTCGAGCCATCTTTCATTCAGCCATTTATTTATTTCTTTTTTCTCGTTCGAATGTAATTAAAACTAGCGATATGCTTGTTTAATACATACATTGTTTACATATATATATATATATATATATATATATATATATATATATATATATATATATATATATATATATATATATATGTATATATATATATATATATATATATATATATATATATATATATATATATATATATATATATATATATATATATATATATATATATATATATATATATATAGATACACACACACACACACACACATATATATATATATATATACATATATATATATATATATATATATATATATATATATATATATATATATATATATATATATATACTTATGTGTGTGCGCGTGGATATCTGTGCGTGCATACATAAGTTTCATGGAATTACATTTGTCATTAAGCACTAAGCTTCTGTGTATTTTCGGGATTGTTAAAGTTTACACTAAAATTTGGGATAAAGAAGGTCACTTATCATATTTACTTGGAATAAACTTCAGATATTATTAAAACTGAATAAATGCCATAAGAGCGATTAAATAATTGGTAAAGACTACGCAAGAGAGAAATGTTTGAATAGACATTCTACCAATGAAACCCAAACCAAAGGCTAATGTAAATTTGGAACCAGAGATGATCTACTTATCAAATGTAACGTCAGAGACTGCTATCAACTGGGCAAAGCCTCACTACGAGGGAGCTATGTTAAACGCCCCTAGATACCTTTGATATCTCCTTGGTTGTCGATTTCAGGTACAGAATCAGTGTATCATGAATGCCAGAAAACTTTCTACCTGACACCTGTGTTAGAAAAACAGCAATCATCGAAAAGGCAAGATAGGAATAATATCATGATTATCCTTACACCAATAATACCAGAACATGCTCTGCCCTTGTACTCAGGAAAATGTCCTCTGGTGCGCATTCCAGGTATTGTCTTGGGGGCCTATTGAAGTGTTATCTCAGAACACCAAAACCTTTTGGTTTCCTTCTTTACTATTGCGAGATTTGTGACTTTCCGCTCCTCATTTGATTGACTGTGGCAACGTTACTTGGACGTTCTGGCATGGACGCATGGCTAGCAATCAACTCTCGTTTCTTGTTTTACACTTTTTAAGGAAAGCTTGACTTGGACCATCGCCGGATGGTCTCTTGTTTATCACTTTTTCATAAGTACTATTTTAATAGAAATCTTTCATATTCACAATCGATCCCTGATCCCCCTTTTCCCGCCGAGAGCAACCAGATTCGCTGAACAGCAGTACCAATACACAGTAAATGTGCCTCGCTGTCGAACTTCTCAGTTCCAGAGGTTCTTCATTCCTCACACCGTTGGACTGTGGAACAGTCTCCCTGAGGATATCGTGCAATTGAAACTTCAAAACTTCTAGCGAAGATGCGATACTACCCTAATGCTGTTCTCCTTGCATTTTAATACATTTTTATCTGTCTATTAACGTATTCATTTATTTTTTCTTTCTAATAAGTGAGGTACCCTCACTCTGTATGTCCCTTTACCTTTTCTTACTTCCTAATGAGCACCATACTCTTTGGAAGCTTGAATGTCAAGTCAATGGCCCCTGTGGGCTTGTTCCATATGAGTAGTGTTCATCTGAATAATAATAATAATAATAATAATAATAATAATAATAATAATAATAATAATAATAATAATAATAATAATAATAATTGTGGCTTTACAATGCATAGTAATTTTCCAGTCACGATTCCTTTGAAAATAGCCAGCTGGAGCCACTTGAGTTTCCATGTCCTTCTGTCTCTGATCACCAGTCCCTATATCATCGTTTGGTGCACCACATATCGGCGTTGTTTTACTTATATTTCCCGTTCATATAATTATTAATTTTCTGCTCTCGCTCACTCTGCTGTGGTCTGTTCCGTCTGTTTGGTTCTGTTCTTGAGCTAGTTTTCAGATGCAAGGCTCCCCACCCGCAAAGATTTTTATTTCACTTATTTTCCCAGTTCGTTTACTAATTTAATACCTGTCTTTCTCCTTCTTCCTCTTCTGGATCGGTTGTTTAACTTATTTTTCTTGACCATCTATTAATTTACCATCTCTCTCTCTCTCTCTCTTCCTTTAACTTACTTTCGTATCTCATTTATTTATCAACAACCTCTCTCTCTCTCTCTCTCTCTCTCTCTCTCTGCTGTCTTCATCTAAAACTGATATCCTTTGATTCATTTTCTTCGAATTTATCTACTACTCTCTCTTCTTTCTTCCTTTCTCTCTCTCTCTCTCTCTCTCTCTCTCTCTCTCTCTCTCTCTCTCTCTCTCTCTCTCTCTCTCTCTCTCTCTATATATATATATATATATATATATATATTTATCAATATATATATATTTAATAATCCCGATTTCGTTTGTTTATTTTCCATCTCCGTCTTCCTCTTGCTCTCTCTTTCTGCCTCGCTTAACTTTCCCCTCTGTAGTTTTCGTATCATATCCTCCTAAGCGCCCTCAGCGTGGAGAGTTCAAGGCAGCAGTAGCAGCAGCAGCAGCAGTAGCAGAAGCAGAAGTAACCAGGAGTACGCAGCCATCTCTATACCGCCCATTGACCACGGCGGGCTCCTGCCTCAGCAATACATGAAACTTCAATTTTACGCTTTAACTCGCTAACCGCTTCCCTTCTCTTCTCTTTGTTACGCTTGGGGGTTTCGAGGGGACTTCGCTGGAGTGCCCCAGGGTCCTGGGTTTTGGTGGGGGTGGGTGGGGGGTGGTATGTAGGGAGGAAGTTGAAGGAAAATGTCTCGGTGCGAAGAGCAGGGCTACTACAGGGAGGGAGAGGGAGAAATTGGGGGGGTCTTCTGGGGGGTTCCCGTCTTGTGTGACCTTTGCTCTCCTCTCCTCGGTGGAGGGATCAGTCTGGTTTGTTTTGATTATTGTACTTGTTTGGCTGTTCCTGGAAATATCATCTTGGGAATATGCGTTATTTTCGTTTCCTTTCTTGAAGGATGCATCAGTTTTTTGAAATGGTTTAAACCAGCTGTTTGTAGACATTTAGATCAATATTTTTTCTTATCTGTCACTCACTGATAAATTAGTCTCGATTAATTAAAGTAAATGGACAACCCTTTGGCTACAGACATCCCTAGTGATGCGACAAAAAGTAACTTGCTCCTAAACACCTCTCTCTCTCTCTCTCTCTCTCTCTCTCTCTCTCTCTCTCTCTCTCTCTCTCTCTCCCGAGCTTTCTCACTCTCGCAGGCGCAGGCGGAATTCACTGCAGGATGTGTGGATGAGAAGGGTAAAGGACTAGGTGTCAGAATTCAGGGATATGGATCAGTTACATTAGGCCTCATTTTAATAAAGCTGGTAAGCTTGGGAATAAGGAAGCAAGCAGGAAAATACACACACACACACACACACACACACACACACACATATATATATATATATATATATATATATATATATATATATATATATATATATATCAATTGCTATCAAAACTCAATAGGCTCTACGTTCAAACAATGCTTCACTATTGCACTAAAGTCATGCTGATGTCCTAATGTAGCTGATCCATATTTCTGATTTCTGACGCCTAGTTCTCTACTGCTTTTGTCTACATAACTTGCAGTAAACTCTGACTGCATGAACGCTGTGACTTCGTAGTAGTCTCATATTTTTGTGGGGTGGCCGGTAATAAAGTCACAGGAAAAAAGTAACAATTTTGACTAGGAAAAAAAGTCACAGGAAAAAAGTCACATTAATTTATGGTGACCGGTAATAAAGTCACTGGGGAAAAATCCACAATATTTCTTGAGGGTCATTATCTTTATGATATTTGCAGTCTTTTGTTTATGTTTATACGGAAATCCCCAACGGGCTTGTACTAAACACGCCGCAAAGGTGGATACATACCGGCTTAAAACCCTTGGGGGTCACTATCTAGGAAGGATTATTGTTACTTTTTTCTGTGAGTTTTCTGTGACTTTTTTTCCTGTGACTTTTTTCTGTGACTTTTTTTCCTGTAACTTTTTTCTGTGAATTTTTTTCCTGTGACTTTTTTTTTACTTGGCTTCTAATATCTTTGTGGATGGAGTGACGAAAGTAGGCAGAGAAAGGGCAATGGATGTAGGTCCTAAACTATGGGCTAAGAAGATGAATCGTGAATGAATTATGGAATGGTTGATGTTTACAGATGATACAGTGCTCATTGGGGATAGTGACGATAAAATGCAGAGTTTAGTTGAACACACTGAAAATTTTTACAGGAGGAAGTTACGAGTAAATGTGAACGAGAACAAGGTATGGGGGTAACTTGGCAGTAAACAAGGTACCTGGGAACCTGGGCAGTAAAGAAGGTCACTGGGAACCTGGGCAGTAAAGAAGGTCACTGGGAACCTGAGCAGTTAAAGGAGGTCACTGGGAACCTGGGCTGTAAAGAAGGTCACTGGGAACCTGGGCAGTTAAAGGAGGTCACTGGGAACCTGGGCTGTAAAGAAGGTCACTGGGAACCTGGGCAGTAAAGAAGGTCGCTGGGAACCTGGGCAGTAAAGAAGGTCACTGGGAACCTGGGCAGTAAAGAAGGTCGCTGGGAACCTGGGCAGTAAAGAAGGTCGCTGGGAACCTGGGCAGTAAAGAAGGTCACTGGGAACCTGGGCAGTAAAGAAGGTCACTGGGAACCTGGGCAGTAAAGAAGGTCGCTGGGAACCTGGACAGTAAAGAAGGTCGCTGGGAACCTGGGCAGTAAAGAAGGTCGCTGGGAACCTGGGCAGTAAAGAAGGTCGCTGGGAACCTGGGCAGTAAAGAAAGTCGCTGGGAACCTGGGCAGTAAAGAAGGTCGCTGGGAACCTGGGCAGTAAAGAAGGTCACTGGGAACCTGGGCAGTAAAGAAGGTCACTGGGAACCTGGGCAGTAAAGAAGATCACTGGGAACCATAGCATTAAAGAAGGTCACTGGGAACCTGGGCAGTAAAGAAGGTCACTGGGAACCTGGACAGTAAAGAAGGTCACTGGGAACCATAGCAGTAAACAAGGTCACTGGGAACCTGGGCAGTAAAGAAGGTCACTGGGAACCATAGCAGTAAACAAGGTCACTGGGAACTTGGGACAGTAAACAAGGTCACTGGGAACCATAGCAGTAAACAAGGTAACTGGGAACCTGGGCGATAAAGCAGTAAGTGTTGATAATGATGAGAGAACGGCAGCGGTAGATCTGATGAATATTAGAGTTAATGCTCTGGATAAAGACAGGATGCAAAAAGAGGTGACACAGATTGGGTGGGGCAAGAAACGCAGCAGGATACTCCAGTAAGCCAAGGTGGTAATGTATAAAGGAACTGTTGTGCAAATTCTTTTTGTGTGAGTGAAGTGTGGATGTTGGAAGCAAATGAGAGAAAGAAGGTGAAAGCTAAAGAGATGATTTGTTCATTTAGCATTTGCAATATAAGAATTACTTGGAGGTCGAGAAATGTGGAGAAGCAAAGGAGTGGTAAGAGGTTTGGTGTGGGTGGAAAGATGCCTCTTGAGAAAGTTTAGTCATGTAGAAGGAATGGATTTGTATTTTGATAGGCCTATATAAAAAATCGTTTTTAAATTTTAATTACTGTTTAGTTTTTAATTCATAAGTAACTTCACGGGCTGCCCTAGAGCAAGAGCCCATGCTAGCACAAGGCTGGCTTAGTCTAAGATGATAAGGATTAGCAACTCACGCAAATAGAAATCACGATCATGCGCTCACTTTTATGATCTGTCATTCGGTCATTTGTAAGGTATTCATTTTATCTATCCACTGGCCGAATTTCAGTCACCACACCCCGATATATAATTCTTTTTCACCATCATCAGCTGCCGTGCAAAGGAATCTAGAAAATCCGTTGTTCTCTCTTGGTAACTTGAACTCGCCAACACCGGTTTCAGCAGATACTTTGCTAAAATGTATTCAATACTGACGACCTCGAGCCAGAAAACTGTGGAGACGGCTTGTTATGAAAAAACCCCTTACAGCAGGGAAAGGAAGATTCACGTCCAGCCGTCGAAGGATCCAGGATATCTGGAACTCTGCCAGATATAGCAACACCCCCCTTTTTCCTATGCCGCTTTCTCCTCCTCCTCCTCCTCCCCCTCCTCGTCTCCTATCACTCTCTGGTTTTCAATTACGTCTGTTACTCAACTTTTTCACCCAAGATAACTTAACAATTGCTTTGAAGGTGGTATCATAGAGAAGTTGTTAGACTGCTTCTGTTAAGACTTCCTCCCCTGAGTTTCCCACATTAATTCTTTCATATAATCAATCTGTGAATTTCTTTTTATTTAACTGTCTAAATGTCTGTTCAATACACAGATGTTTTCTATTCAAGGTAAAGTTTTCCATTGTATAATCCTCTCGCGTCTCTTGCTATTCCTGCACGAACTGGAGAAACCCAAGGTAATTCATGCACTCTCATGGCGCCGCGGCGTCTGCCGTCGGCGCCGCCTAAAGATTTTAACGCTGAGATGCCGAAGAGAAGCCGACGATTTAGATAGAAACTTTTCCTCTAGACCAGTCATGTGCTGATTTAGCTAGAGGTCATTCACGTTGTGCGGGATGGTCGCCAGTCCTTTCTAAGACAGCAGTGCATGATCTCCGACATAACTTATGACATGTATTGAACATCTTTTGCATTAAATAGATATTCATCGCATCACCATCAATTTCAGCTTCCTTTTATGCAGTCTTTATGTTCATTGCCCGTAGTCATCTCTGTTCCGGCATTTCATTATACGACCGTTACTTCGTTTTACTAGACTTGGCATTATTATTTTCTCTTTTTTCTTTCTTTGGATTGATTCCTTTCTCCTCCCAGTTCACTCTTCTAAGTAAATCTTATCAGACTAAATTAGGCTTATGCCAGCGTGACCTCTTGCTCTTGGAGGGTTAACCAATGTCTTACTGGCTGATAAAACCGAACGAAATGAAAATGTTTGCCGTAAATATTACGAAAAAGAATGTTCAAAAAAAGCGAAGCCAACTGGGCGTGTAAAATTACTTAAAGGAAATTTACATAATACGGTAATTACATGTATCTTTAAAATTAGTGAAAATTGAAGAAACATTCTTCACTTGGAATTATGGAAATTAAGTTTCACGCATTCAAACATGACATCTCGAAGATTAATTACAAATTACACAAATCTGTTTCGTCTCTATATCAGTCCATGAGCGAACTAATGACCAAACTTGGTCCTGTTACAGCATTCTGTAACAGCTACTTAATGACTGAAATAATCCCATTCGTACCATTATGCGCTGCCTCATCAGAGCACAGGTAATTGGATAGCAACCTCCCCATTACGACAGGATTATTCTTATATTATTCATTATTCTATTGCTGTGTCCCATGAAAGGGTCTCTTAAATATAGTTTTTTATCGTTTACAAAATGTTACTTCAAGTTTATTTTATTAGTAATTTATCTATTTATCGACTTTTCACTAGATTCTCATTATTGTCTTATTTAGGTCATCAGAACTTTCGTGCGTTTGGGGTGCTCTTCCAAATGGTTTCTGTATTATTCATTTATTTTAATTCCTTGTTTTAATTCCCTGTTCATTTCCTTATATGCTGACGAACTTGTGCGCCTCTTATTTGTTTATCTACACACTTATTTTCTGCTATATCTGAAGCGTGATTTTTCGTTTTCAGCCATTAAATAGTATGGGATAACAAATGCTGCCACTTTCAAGCCAAGAAAAACGAAAACTCTTTGATGGAAAGGTGAAAAATAAAACCCTTTAAGGTTAGAGTTAAATTACAGTTTAAAATGGAGAATCCAATCTCAACATGTAAAAAAATAACCAGAAAAAATAAACACTGACGTTTGCTCATTTTAAAGATGGTCTTTCTAAATAAAAAAAAAAAAAATCCGTACTGTTGATCAACAAATCGGGTGAAAAAAATTATATGCTAATATTTTACAGTCATCATGTTGATGATACATACAAACACACACACACACACACACACACACAAACACACACGCATATATATATATATATATATATATATATATATATATATATATATATATATATATATGTATATAGATAGATAGATGTACAGATAGACAAATAGATAGACAGAAAATAATCCCTTTACCTCAGCCTTTCCCTACGCCATTCCAGTCCCCTCGCCGCTCCCCCAGGGCAGTTAGAGCTACACTTCGGGAAGGTTAGCTTGGGAAAGCGTTGGCGATATCACAGTTTCCCCTTGTGAAGCTCAGCCCAACTGGGTGCCAGATTTATATACCTCGGAAATCGACGCTGAGTGTATTAACCGAGCACGTATTCTGGTCAGGAAATGTTGTGGGGTTGTTAGAGTCTAAGGGAGGGGAGGGGGGGGGGAGTTGGGGAAAGGGGATGGCAGAGGCACTCGATAGGGCCGTACCTATTACGAGGGATTTGTAGCCCGTAAGCTCCCATCATCAGAGCAATTATGGGGAATTTGCGCCCGGCCACTTAAATCTGTAAAGTTTTGGAATTGGGGGAGTAAGGATGACAGGAGGGAAAAAAAAAGGGGGGGGAGGCAATACTCATACGCCTGCAGAGAGAGAGAGAGAGAGAGAGAGAGAGAGAGAGAGAGAGAGAGAGAGAGAGAACCTACAGATAATATCAATACATTTTCCCACTCCAAAAAAGGCAAATAAAAGAGAGAAAGAGAGAGAGATAATATGTAGTATGCAAGTACTAATAATACATTTCCCACCCCACAAAAAAATTCAAGAGAGAGAGAGAGAGAGAGAGAGAGAGAGAGAGAGAGAGAGAGAGAGAGTAAATGGTATTAAGGTTGTGGATTTAACTGGCTGATTATAAGTTTTCTGGAATCACAACTATACCCTAATGACAGAAGATACAGGTCTGATAGGAAGGGAAAGTTTTAAAGGAAATTTTATGGCACCAATATGAGAGAGAGAGAGAGAGAGAGAGAGAGAGAGAGAGAGAGAGAGAGAGAGAGAGAGAGAGAGAGAGAGAGAGAGAGAGAGTTATTGAAAGTTATTGGACTTGAGAAAGTTGTTTGACCTATGATGATCCCAAAACTCTACATCACCTAAAGAAAGTAACATTTAAAAAATAAGTTATTGTGGATAGATGCTTCTCACATCTGTTTCTTGGTTAACCTGTTCACATCCTTTCCGAGAGAGAGAGAGAGAGAGAGAGAGAGAGAGAGAGAGAGAGAGAGAGAGAGAGAGAGAGAGAGAGAGAGAGAGAGAGAGAGAATTCTCAATTCTCCATTAGATGATAAATGGATTGAGATAAGACGAGTGAACGACTCCACTAGAGAAAAAGATACGTACACACTCATACGCACGCACATACACGTATACATATGAATGTATATATACATGTGTATATTTATTTTTATATACATTTATATATATATATATATATATATATATATATATATATATGTATATATATATATATATATATATATATGTATATATATATATATATATATATATATATATATATATATATATATATATATATATATATATATATATATATATGAGTTATCAGCTGTTTACTACTGAAATATCGAGCGAAAGAAAATCACAGAAAGTAATAAGAGAAAATCCCAGAAATAGCTACAGAGAGGGTGACACACTAAACAAGAGATAAAAACAAATTGAATGACTGACTGAGAGAGAGAGAGAGAGAGAGAGAGAGAGAGAGAGAGAGAGCTTTATTAATCTTAGGGATATGTGTCTTTCCTATGTATGGGCTTCCTTCCCATATTCCTGCCTCCCTTCCTTCCTCCGTAGCTTCAGCGACATAAATTCCGTCGACGGACGGACGGACGGACGGCGAAGGAGAGCGATGCGCCTTGATCATTTTCTTCTTCCCTCTTCCTTTCACTCTCTCCTCTTCCCCCTCTTCCTCTTAAGCCTCTTATGGACGCTCCATTTCACCGAGTATGTTTCTCCGTTTTGAACTTCTATTTTGTCTCCTCCGGTTCCTTCGTTCGGTCTTTTGTTGTTATTGTCATTTTTATCATAATTATTTTCAGTGTTTGCCCACACACGCAATCACACACAACACACACACATACCTCTCTCTCTCTCTCTCTCTATATATATATATATATATATATATATATATATATATATATATATATATATATATATATATATATATATATATATATGGTATGTTGCGAAAATTAATATATATAGATATAGATATACATATATATATGTATATATATATATATGTATATATAAATATACATGTATATATGTATATATATTATATATATATAGATATATATATATATATATATATATATATATATATATATATATATATATATATATATATATATATATATATATATCATATATAAGTGCTTCATATTAGAAGAGGAGGCACACACTGGCTGGATTTTTTACACTTAAATATTAAGCCAACAAATGTCAGTTTAATATCCACTTTTGGAATAACTTACAACTAAGGGGAATTATCATTGATAAGTGCCCTTAGGTGAAAGAGGGAGGCACTGATGGCTGGATGGTGAAGGTCACTGTGCTTCGTTTACCAACCAAGCGGCAGTTCTAATAGCATATATACAGTGATAAGCAGTTATCAACTTATATTATAGTTCCTTAGGTGCGAGATATTCCAAGGTATAGTGAACTGGATTTGATGTATATCACTGAACCGGATATTTGTTATATATATATATACTCTATATATATATATATATATATATATATATATATATATATATATATATATATATATATATATATATATATAAATATAAAAATCACTGGGATCGCGTTTGAAATAACTATGGTCCATTCCTGTCGCTCACTAACCAGGTCGAACCAGCTGTGAAAGTATTCCAACGTCTGCTTGAGTCACAGGAAGTGTATGGGGCTGGCAAACTCATCCCAAAAGATCTCCTAAAAGCCGAAAGGCCAACAACGCCTTTTGACACCATCTCCGCCAAGGGGAACTAGGCATAATTATGGTAACAAAAACAAAACCAAAAAATAATTGCATTTACGGGTGAAAATTATGCATATTCTCCCGTTGTGTATTTATCTGTCCGTCAATCTTTTTAATAGGAATATTTACGGTCTATTCCAAGAGCGAGAGCCCTTGCTGGCTTCCAGTTTAAGCAAGAACAGCAACAACAAATACGAATATAAAAAGGTTATAAAACTATACTTGATTATCAACAAGAATGCAAACGTGAATATAAAAGCCAATTTTTTTGTTTCCATTGTATTCATCCAATATTTATCTCGAGCCCTTGCATGAGAGTCTATGTATTTTTTCGTAGCCTTTTGCTTACCGCCATCTCTTTCCCCTCTCCTCTTCTGAACCGTTCCTTCTTTAGCACTTCTTCATCCATCTTATCGTCGTCTCCCTTTTCGCCCTATCATCAAAATCCTCTTATCAGTGAGGAGCAGGCTCCTCCTTCTGACCCCCTCTGACCATCGCACTCCCCCCTTAGCTGGGGGGAGGGGTGCCTTTAAATACTAGACACCCACCGAAGTTCTAGGCTCAACCGTGCCGTAAAATATTCTTGTCTTCCAAAAATATGGGATCGAGGGAATTGCTCGAATCGCAGTTGAAGAGGATAGCTAATCCTAGGCACGCATGTTAAGTTTTGTAGCAAGATGGGATGGAATACGCTGTTGAAGTTACGGAATTCTTTTGGTGCCAGAGTATATAATTGTGTCACAGGAACGTTAATCACTCTCTCTCTCTCTCTCTCTCTCTATACCTATTGTTACGGCTGGAATGGCTGAGCAAAACAACCAAATGAAAATAAGAATCGATATCTTTAGTGATACGAGCAAACATTGACAATAATGCTGAAATACATGAATTCCCTGTATGAAACGTTAATTGACTTTGCATATTTATTTTAATCCAGCTGTAAAAACTAGAAATATTCCCCAATATGGAATCTCTTATCTGTGTCAGTCTACTTTAAAATGGCAATCCAAAGTGACTGGGTAAGAACTTCCCATGAGCAGAATGCCCAGATGTGCATCAGAATTTTTTTTAAAAATTGTGAAAATATAGGAACCCAACTGGCTTTTAACGCAGCTTTTAAATGCCCAAAAACTCTCGAGAAAGAAAGGCTCTCGCATATACTGTACCGGAGCTCGGGGGTACTAAATTAACAGCTGTGGTGACGCTAGCTAACAGAAAAAAAGAGCCTTAAAACCTCTATCTGGTAATCCAAACTTTTCAACCGGACGCTATCAGATAAAATGCAGCTGAGAGGCTGCAACGTCGAAAGAGTTAATTTTAGCAAAGCAACATCTGTGCCCAGTTGTTAAAGATTCCTCTTTATTGCAGAAAAATATACACTACTTGACATCTTTAAGAAAGGAAGGTTTGAATTTCAGAGGAATCTTTTTAGTTTACAAAACTTTAAATGAAACTAATCATCAATAAGAATGTCTTTGCCTATGATTATAACCTTGAAACAACTCCCTCTCAACATCTGAATCACATTTTTCATTTTCCATTTTGTGACTGAAAGTGAAAATATTAGGGTAATCAAAAACGAGCACTGGACATAACTTCAAGCTCAAGTACGTATAAAAATGTCCTAATTCTGGAAATAAATGGCAAAAACTCTGATTCAACAGTAGCTTTCGAAAGAAAAGTAAGCTGGATTCTGGAAACCTTTATCAGTAGTAAAGTAAAACTTCATTCTCAAGATCGTTGATAGCTACAGTCAATTTAAACTGTTTCTCATGATCTGGAGTAACTGGAACTGTCTTTTCACTAAAATAACCTTTACTGTTTTCAGTTAAAATCTAACAGAGACAGTAACTGAAACTTAAAATGCCACATACAATGAAAAAAAATCAGCAGAAGATTTTTAATAAAACCCCTTATATAATATCACCGTTTAAAAAAAATCAGTTCTTTTTGGTAGCAGTGTATTTTTCAAGAACTTCTATCTTATCCTAGAGGATTTTATCTGTCCATGTCCAGTAGTACAATCAAAATACTATACAGTTACTTTACAAGATTTACCCCTAAGGAATTATCACCCATATTAGCTTATAGCTAGTAATTCCGAAAAGACTTACGAAACCCATTTAAGTTCTTCCCAAGTGTCACTTTACAATAAGATAATAAGTGAAATCTTCATGACGAATATAATCTGTATATAGTAATTTATCATTCTCCACGATATTGCTAATGCTTTTTCATAACAAAATGTACGAAAACTCTAGTCTATAGCCAGCTTCTCTGTGACGTTGGCCTCTACCAGTAAATCTTTAATCAGTGAGATTGTCACACTAATTGGGAATTCCTCTGATGTCAACTGATTCTTTTGTTCTTGAAATATAAAGTGAATCTGTTTCAGCCATTTAACTTTTGGCATTTTGGGCGAAATCTTCAATATGTATTTAGCTTTGACACCAGTAAACAAGGAGAGCTTAGATACCTTCTACGCGTTTCTTCAATATCATCATATCACAAGCGAAATTTCCATCACATATTTTATTTTAAATGGGGCTTAATAACAGAGGCAATGGCTACATCCACTACATCAAGACGCCCAATAGTGGTCTCGTTTGTTTACACCGAAATAGATTTTTATACTACAATATCAGTGAGACAGTTCAATTATCTGTTTGTTAAGCAAATTCCAAAGTTTACACATCAGTGCAAAAAATCTAAATTCTTCCATGAAATCTATTGTTTGACCAAAAGTTTTTGTGCAATTCATCACATATGAATAAAACATCCAGATTAATTTTTTTTTGGCCAGATCTCCATCTCTGCAACACCGAGAGCCTAATTAGGTTTTAATTTCAATAAAGACCCTGTCCGAAAGTCGTGACTGTAGAATACTCTTATTGGTTTCAGAATTTCAGCTGCTTTTGTTTTGCAAATTTTGCATAATGATAAAAAAAATGAGTAGTGAAATATTAATTGAAATCCGTAGAGTGTCCAAATGTCTTGACTCATGAAGCTATGGAGACTATTTTTGCGATAATAATAATAATAATAATAATAATAATAATAATAATAATAATAATAATAATAATAATAATAATAATAATAATAATAATAATAATAATAATAATACAATGGTTTAGATGTTGATAAGACCTTCACTGTAATATATATGTACCCGTGGTACTTTTTCACCAATTTTCAATTTTGAACATGATATTTTTCACACTCAAATATTAGCAATATATAAACCATTCTTACAGGAATGAATAAACTTGGACATAATTTGCACCCAAAGAAATGAAGAAATATAGATTACAATTTATTAATATGCCAGTGATGACGGATACTAATGATAAAGATAATAGTAATAGTATTATCGTTGTTATTATTAATTTGAATCCGATAAAAGTCGCATCAAATATTCTAAAGATGCCATAATCTTTTGTTGGTCATGATATTAGATAGATATAGTGTTAAAAACTACATTAAGAATGCGCACTTATACCTACATTTTTTTCATTTTATTTTTTTAGGGTTTTTAATTCCACTGAGGCTGACTGTGCTTTAAGTAACCAGATAAGAGAGAGAGAGAGAGAGAGAGAGATCAAACCATTGATAGAGAGAGAGAGAGAGAGAGAGAGAGAGAGAGAATATTATTGCTACCTGGTGTATGGTTCAGTCCAAATGAGGGAGGGAATCACCACATCTGGGGAATGTAGGGAATGTATAAATATTTTTTTCGTAGATATAAAAGATGATTATGGGAATTTAGCGAAAACTGATAGATTTCTGGTTTTTAAATTTTTTTTTATTATTCTCTGGCATGGTAATTCTGTGAATATTTTTCCTTCGTAGAGTGTACCAACAATTTTAAAGCTGATGTAATTGTCTGTGCTACTTAAAGTTGTGTACACAGACGCACAACACATACTGTATATATGTTTGCGTGGCGAATCTATTTGTACATTCATACGTGTACACATACACTGACACACACACACGCATACACATACGAACAGGCCGTTATCAAAACTAATGCACTGTTCCATTTGTGGACACGCAAGAGCTCGGAACTGTCGTTTGTATATCATGTGTCTCTGTTATACTAATCAAACCGTCTTTCACTAATGAGAGATCAGCGGAGCTGTTGTGTGTTTTTTTTTTATTTATTTTTTGTTTTCTTTCTCTTGTGAATTGTTTTCTCCTTCTTTGCGTAACTGATTTTTTCTTTACCTCTGAAGGAGCTATATTATGTGGTTACCGTATTTAGATGTTGTATACACATATGTGTATGTCTAAAATACATATTTACAAATATACATAAATACACATATATATGTATATACATACATACACAAATATAATATGCATATTTATATATATATATATATATATATATATATATATATATATATATATATATATATATATATATATATATATATGTATATATATAATCATGTGACATTACGTTTGTGTTCAGCAAAATCCCATTTCATTTAATACTGAAGGACCTTAGAAAAAGCCTGAAAATCTGCAAGGTATACTTAGCAAATTTTTACTCCAGCCCGAAATCTTTTTAAGCGCCTGTCCTGCTTTTATCTGGTACTCTCCCGACTAACTTGCGTTTGTTTAGAGATAGTCACATGACTGGCTTCCTAAAGCAACCTATAAAGGGAAATAAACCCCTCAAATATCCTCAGTTCTTTCACCCACAACTTTTCGATTATTCTTCTTCTTCACTTATGAGCTGCTTAAGATTTTCTTCCTCTCGTGATAGAGCTGAGGTCTGTTTCATTACTCCACTTTTTAATGCAAAGACCTTAAGGACAGGCGACCTTCTGCTCCTGCTCAATCCGGTCCGTTGGAAGCAGGAAAAGGAAGTTCCGGGTGAGGGGGGAACTTTGGGGGCTTAAGCTTTAGGAAAGGGCGAGATCTGCTCCTTGATGGGCGACAGGTGAAAAGAGCCAGAGGAAAAGGAAGCATGAAGAAACGGCCAAAGCCTGACTGGAGAGGGAAGGAAATACTCTCAGAGCGAGTCGCCCAGTATTACTGGTTTTCACAGAAAATAATTGTGGGAAATGGTGGCTTTCCTGGAGTTACTAGACCACTTGCGATTAGGTGGAAAGGCTCACTCCATAGCCTCAAGAGATCACTGACCAAAAAAGTATCAGTAAAATGTCAGTTTGAATAATGAAAGCTCTCCTTTTCCTCGGAATGGGATGAACTGGTGCACGTTTCCGAGAAGAAATGACATTCAGACTTCAGTGACGGCAGATCGCTCAAACTAATTCTTCCTCCAGTTCCAGCAAATCAATCAATAAGTCAGTCATTCAGTCAATCAATCAGTCACTCAGCAAAGTCCATAAGAAATTCAACGGGAATATGATTTTGGTCAGATACATTGCTGGT
>NC_089789.1:27608605-27638605 GCF_040412425.1 Macrobrachium rosenbergii
AACAGATAAAAAAAAAGAAAGTAAGGAAATTTCTGTGGTGAGAGAACGGAACTACCGTTGAAGGAAACAAGCAACATAATGATAAGCGCAAACTAGCTGGAATTTCTCCAGGATACAGTAGGGAATAAAAAAGGAAAAGGCAAGTATTATGTTACTGGACCTTTTATCAAAGTTATAGATGATAAAAACAATCTATCATCAGTAGGCTATAAACTACAAAAATAATGTTATTGATTTTTCGTTGTGACTGAAAAACGTAGAATTTTTTCGTTGAGATATGATAATACAGTTACCAATGCCAAAGCTAACTGGTAGCATTTGAATGGGTGACTTTGATCACAATTTTCCTTCAATATCACTGAGAATATTGCGAATGTATTTAGTTAGAAATATATCCTTTTTTTTCCCTTTATAACGACACACATGATAATCCTTTTGATTCGTTGTTTCACTTTTAGCAGTGAAAGTATGTATTCCTGACGTCTAAAACCTTTTGTCCTAATTGTCTAAGAGACTACACTCATTCTCCGTCTCTCTTTCTCTCTCTTTTTCTCTCTCTACAAAGCTATTTCCCTCCGTCTCACTCACTCAGTTTTTTGTTTTCTTTTGTTAAATTTTCGGCAATTGCATGTCAAGTCCCTCCAAGCTCTTATTAATATTAGTCTTTGATACTAATAGACTGGTTGGTTGTTTTAAATTAAGCCGGCCTTATGCCAGCACCGGCTCTCGTACAAGGCATGTGGAAAGGAATTAAAGATGCCTGATGTGGACATCTGGACTCGGACCAAAAAGCTGACAAGACACATTAGTTTGTTGACCGTTAATCCTACAACAAAAATTGATCCTAAACTTCTTCAGAGACAGAAACTACCTTTAGCTTTTTCTGAATACTACATTTATTCATTTTTCTTTCAGAAATAAAGTACGAAAGCTGCCTAAAGAAGAGAGAGAGAGAGAGAGAGAGAGAGAGAGAGAGAGAGAGAGAGAGAGAGAGAGAGAGAGAGAGAGAGAAGGGGAAACATCGTTATAGCTCGAGGCATTTTTTATACTTAACTAGGCAAAAGGGTGAATCGGACGGATGGAGGGAGAAAAAAACGACCAGAACGAGAAGAGAGGAAAAAATATTAAATAATGCTGTTTGTATATTTCAAACAGAAAGCATCTGGAAGTGGATGACGAAGAAATTGTGTAAAATGCGTGTTTAGTTATGGATGCCAGAGAGAGAGAGAGAGAGAGAGAGAGAGAGAGAGAGAGAGAGAGAGAGAGAGAGAGAGAGAGAGAGAGAGAGAGAGAGGTGAGGACCGAGTACCTGCTATTTAGAACGTACATAGTAGTTCTTGAAATCGATCTGTGGAAATCACCGTGACGAAAAGAAAGAGACTGTTTTTTCTGCAATGTATCCAGTTGCTTACTTAATCAAGGAAGCACTACATATCTTTTCGGAAACTAATTTACACCCAAGAGTCTCAAAATACAAAAAAAATCTAAATGCAAGTGGTAGTAAAACATATACCAAACGCAGAAGCACTCTTCATAAACCTCCGGTCACAGGACGACCGCTGACACGGAACCGAGAAAGTAAATGGGGCAGAAGGGAATCAAGTGAGAGAGTTCTGGACAAGAAAAAGAAGAAAGCAACACGATGGAAGTGTAGGAGGCGAATGAAGCTTTGGAGTTGGAGGTGGGAAGGGGGAGGGAGGGGGAAGGAGGAGGAGGATGAAGGGAACTGGGAGACATTGGTTAGGAGTGGGCGTGTTGGGGTAGTCATTGAACTCCGCCTCGACCTTGTTCCAGTATTTTATGATTATGACTCCCTGACTTTCCTTCCAGTTGTGATCACTCTGGCTTCTCTTATTCTCCTCTTAGTTCCTTCTCCCCTCTCCCAACTACCTCCAGTCCTCTCCCTCTGGTTCTCCCCACTTCCTTTCCCCAGCGAAAAGTCACAACTGTTCGCGTCTCAGACCGCAACGTTCATGGACCTTGTACTTGCTTTCTCTGTCAGCCTAGCTTGGAAGTCGCTTGCTTGTTGTTACGCCAATTTTTGTAACGAATCTTTTCGTTGCAAGAACAGGGATGATGAAACTCAATGAGACTCATTCTCGGTTTCGTTCCTAAAAAAACTGATAGACTAATTGGCTGATTGTGACGAATTTGTCACTCAACACTTCTAGTCGTCGACGGCGAAAATGTCTACGTGTTCTTAGCTATAAATTACGTACACCAGAACTGTCAAAATTGATGAATGGTAAAACTAACAAAAAGTTTTATCTTCCGAAGAAAATGGATTCCTCTAAATAATAAAGACAGATAGAGAAAGGAATCAGAATGGTACTAGATAAAGACAGGAGTAGAATGGTACCAGATAATCATTATCACGAAGAATCATCCACGAATAGTTAAACATGGCATATAAAACTGAGCCAGTCAAAAAGTGGATACAAAACATATGAAGAACACTGTGCAACTGTCAGACATGATATTTTCTGGGAAAAAGGCAAAGCTTCTAAGGCTATAAAGGTTTCAAAAGTCCTCACAAAGTTATGAAAAGTATTCGGGAGACATCTTCCTGACAGCGTTCCCATCCTCATCACTCAGAATTTTGTGTTTCTTTGACACGGAAGGAAACGTGAGACGATGGGAGAGACAACAATATCTTGTGTACTTTTTAATCATTGCTCGACGATTAATGCAAGGCGTTTTGTGAAGAAGTATAGATTAGGTTATTTTATCAAGGAATGACGATTGCGGTAGTTCGACAACGTATACTTTTTCATGTAGTACTATCATCAGTCATGTTCCTTTCCCTCTCCCAGGGGCTAGCTCCAGAAACTAACTTTCCGGGTCTTATCTTTCATGTAGTACTATCATCACTCACACATTCCTCTCCCAGGGGCTGGCTCCAGAAGCTAACTTTCCTGGTCTTATCTTTCATGCAGTACTATCATCACTCACACATTCCTCTCCCAGGGGCTGGTTCCAGAAGCTAACCTTCCTGGTCTTATCTTTCATGTGGTACTATCATCACTCACACATTCTTCTCCCAGGGGCTGGCTGGCTCCATGTAAGCTAACCTTCCCAGGTCTTATCTTTTATGTAGTACCATCATCACCTACTCTTTTTCCTCTCCCAGTGGCTGGCTCCAGAAGCTAACATTCCGGGTCTTATCTTTCATGTAGTACTGTCATCACTCACACTCCTTTTCCTCTCAAAGGGGCTGGCTCCAGAAGACTAAGGTCATTCCAGTCTTCATCACTACTCCTTTTCCTCTCCCAGGGGCTGGCTCCAGAAGCTAACAGTCTTAAGTAAGAAAGGTTAATCCTTCCACCCTGACTAACTACCTTTTGAGACACTGCATTTTTATAGTCACGTGCCTTGTCGCTTCCGCCACTAACAGGGATCGATCGAAATATGAAGGTAAAAAGGGTATGTCGCTTCCAAATGGTATTATACCCCTGTTATGATTCATTCTTGTTTGGTAGATTTGAAAATAGTGTTAATAATAGTTCAAGAAACAAATGAGGCGGTGTGCGCCCTTTCACTGCGAGATTATTTTCGTAAAGCAGTATGAGAGTAAAAGCACTTGTAAACCACATTCTCTTCGTCTATGTCCTGTGCTCATTTCTCAGAACTGCTGGTTTTCATATACACTTTTTTTCCATGATGGCCAAATAAGCTGAGATTGATCCATAACAGAATTCATCTGTTTTCCTGACAATTCCTCCCTCTGTAGGTGAAAAGTCCCCAAGTAGCTGTCTCAGATTCATTTCATTTAAGGCAGTCAAAGGAAACTCTTGGAAGTTTTTGATTTTACTCATAAAGATATGAATTAACTTATAAAAGCGGAGGAAATATAAAATGTGGCGATTAACGTTTCACTACAGTTCAACGAAAGCCGGTGTACGGGATTATAAAACAGCTGTTGTTCGCATCTATGCGTTTGGTGGCCGTAAAGAAATCATATTCACATAACACCTGATTTATATCCGAGTTAGAATTACTAATTACTCTGAATGTTTTGGGCCATAAGACTTCCCCCTACCATTCAACCTCCCATTTACCTCCTTCCCCCTCTCTCTCTCTCTCTCTCTCTCTCTCTCTCTCTCTCTCTCTCTCTCTCTCTATGCGAACACAATAGCTAAAACGTTATTGTCCTCACTCCGGTACGCTGATGTGCCTCTCCATTCCCCATTCGTCCTTAATGTTCACGTTCTGAACATTTTAAGAGAGCTCGCCCTCGAGTCAAAGAGCTTTCACTTGAACCCCACCCCCACCCTTCTCCACCCCCTACAGGCCATTTAAAGCTCTTATTCCCAAGGCAAATAAATCTCCCTTTGAGGACGATAGGTGAAGTGCACCTTCCCTGTCGTGATCTTTAGTATTCCGGGGTCTTACAGTTGATACGTCAATTCAATGGAATGGATGAGGTTTTTGTGTGGGTTGGTGAAGGTGTATGTTGATGTGTATGTACGATATACTTACACACACACACACACACACACACATACGCACACATATGTGTGTATATATATAAATATAAATATATTTATATATATATATATATATATATATATATATAACTGAATATAAAATATATATATATAATATATAATATATATATAATATACTGTATATATATACATATAACTGAATCATAAATATGGATATAATGAATGTGTAAATTAAGGCAATGCCATGCCTATATATATATATATATATATATATATATATATATATATATATATATATATATATATTATATATATGTATGGAGCTTTCAGAAACTGAAGTTTCTTATCCTATATGTTTGATATTTTTATTAATAGATGAAATGCAAGAAAGGTAATATTAAAACAGATGAAAGTGAAAGTTTTCGGATTGCGAAAGAAATTGAAAAAGATTGGTAATATCTGGAGTTGAAAATTAAGGTTTGGAAGACTTAGGTGGTAACAAAACAATGTGAAATTCAATGCAAATCTGTTTAAAATGTCATTGGAATGTTTGTGAAGACATTCTAAAAGGGTATGCTGTAGTTGGTGATAAATGAAAACATACGAGTCATTTTTTCATTGTAAATAAACAAAAAAATTGAGAAACTCTTTAGTTTACATTTCTGGAAACGTAAGAGCGGCAATAAAAGTTAAAATAACGAGAAACACTTTTTATGGCAAAAAAAAAAAAAAAAATGATTGAGATGAAGTGTTGTGCGAAGTGACTGGGATTCGATACACTGCGCCACTGGTGTAAATGTGGAAAGTTTTTTTAGGAATAAGGAAAAGGCTCCTAGGAGCTGATGGACCCATGAAATCGCTAGACAGAGTGTGCACCTTGATATTCAAGAGGCGTCAGATTAGGAGCCGCATAAAGGCAAATGATGCAGTTGAGAATGAAGTAGATTATCAGGTATTAAGTCGGGTAATGACTTGTTTTATTTTTTTCTTGGGTACTTTATATATATATATATATATATATATATATATATATATATATATATATATATATATATATATATATATATATATATATATGTGTGTGTGTGTGTGTGTGTGTGTGTGTGTGTGTTTGTGTGTGTACATTTAATTTCTCTTCTTGAGTAAACGCTTTTCCTGTTGACGAGTGTAGCTCCAGAGCATACCCCATTCCATCACCGGCCGCCCCCCTCCCCCGGTGCTACCTAGTCGCTTCTTCTTCTTTGCGGGCTCGAACTCCAGTTCTTTCGCTAGTGAGGCAAGAGTCATTAAGTCCGTGTGACTGCGCCGCGCGTGAGTTTCTGCAAATACATTTCTTTTATTTCTTTTACTTTTAGAATGTTGCACTTCCCAGAGCCCAAAATGAAATATGGCTTACATTTACCGTAGACTAGAAGCTTGCTCGTAGTCTGTGCGTTTCTCATTTCCCGGAGGAAGAGTCATCGAACTGAACCGTGTTTGGCGGCAGGGTCTTATTCTGGCATGACTAATCGATTACTGCCAAGAAATAGAGCTATGTAGATATATACTAATCTTCCGAGTTCTCTTTTCCACTGAATAATATAAAGACAATTTCAAAGTCAAAATCTAATGCCAGGTAAAGGAGGTATACAAAAAGCCTCAAGAATTATATCCGAAGAGGAGAAAAAAAGAAGGCACGAAATGCGAGCGCCGACCGCACAGGAAAAGGACAGATAATAAGAACAGGAAAAGAGGAAACAATGGCCGGAGTAGGGTGACAGCTGAATGCAGAATGAGGGAGGAAGGAAGAGCGAACAAAGGGAGTGAGGGAGACGAAGATGGAGGAGGGAGAGAGGGAGGGAGAGAGGGATCATATTTGAGGGAAGGAGCAGGGGGTTTGAAGATGGAGGAGGGAGAGAGGGAGGGAGAGAGGGATCATATTTGAGGAGGGAAGGAGGAGGGGGTTACCTCAACGAGGTAGTGGCGCTGGGAGGGTGAGGGAAGAGGAGGGGATCGAGTCCAAAGGGGGGAAGACGTTACCGTGGTTGAGGTAATGGGCCGAGTGACGCGCTGCACACGTCATTACCCTCAGCCAGGTAACTCATAACACACTTGTTTGCCTTTACCTGACGAGGCGCACCGGCGCGCCTGCGCACCTGCGCGTTGCTAGAATGCGCACTTATGTGTCCGTGCGCTCGTGTTGATGTGCAATTATTTTCTCCAGTACATACAACTGCTAAAAATATTTTTTGGATATTTATATATATATATATATATATATATATATATATATATATATATATATATATATATATATATATATATATATATATATACATATATATATATATGTAAGTATGTATGTATACACACACCCATACACACACATACACATGTATACACACACATGCACACACACACACATATATATATATATACATATATATGTATATATATTAATCTATAAATAACAGACTGAAATTAGAAATCCTGCTTATTGTGTAATAGGTGATTGATAAATAAGACAGATCTACATTTCTGGGCTTTATTACAAAACGAGCTTGTTGGCGCGTGCTACGCATGATGGAACCTGGCGCTGCTGTCTCCCCTACCCTCCCGATCCCTTACCTACTGCGCTCCCACCCAGGCTGGACAAACAGATTTACAGGAGGAGGGTGGATGTCTCCACTATCCTCTCGTTCTCCTACTTACCCCGCCCCCATCCGGGGCGGACAAACCGGTTTGCAGGGGGTTGGGTGGCTGTGTCATGTCTCCCTTACTTTCAACCAGGGAGGACAAACAAGATCCACTCGGATTTTATTATTATAGACCATGGTATGAGGTGCCAATTCTCTCAGGCAGAGCCTCCCCGTGAATCTCCCACGTTTCCATTCTCATTCACTGTATTTCACACACTCCACGCGCACTGGCAACCAATTTTGGTTTTTCACAACTTTAACAAAGGATTAACTTTGCAACACAGATTATATCAAAGATGACAAAGAAGTTAGTGGAACATGATAAAAAATGAAATAATAACTAATTAACTCAGTATTTGAAAAATGATAATGATATGTGGCAACACCATATCTCATAATATTCTGGACATATCACCAAGGCAATGTGTGTAACGCACATAGATTAATGTCAACGTCCTTTATATGCCTTAAGATTTAGTAACCACGTGAGTGAGTCTCAACGTTGTTAAACACAACAGGTCTTTGAGCAGATATGACAACATCAACAGAATATCGGCGTCGCACTGTGTCCAGACTTTGTCATCAGGATTTTAGTTTTCTGTACAAGGAAACTATTGAGATGGCTATTTGTCTGTCCATCCGCGTATTATCTGCCCATCCTCAGATCTTAAAAGCTACTGAGGCTAGAGGGCTGCAAATTGGTTTGTTGATCACCCACCCTCCAATCATCAAACATACCAAATTGCAGCTCTCTAGCCTCAGTAGTTTTGATTCTACTTAAGGTTAAAGTTAGCCAACAGCTGTGCCGTGGGTGAAAGTTTCATGGGCCGCGGGTGAGGTTTTCATGGCTATGGCTGAGAGTTTCATACAGCATTATGCGCGGTACAGAAACCGAGATTGCGCCGAAGAAACTCCGGCGCAATTTTTACTTGTTTACAGTTCTTCACAAATTACTTCCATCTTTGTAATTCAAAGCTTATGATATTATTCAGTCATTTCGTTTACAATACCATTTTCCACTTTGCACTCAGAAAGAATTATATAAACTATTATGTGTTCTCCTAATGACAGTGCCACTATATTTAATTATCAATTTAAGTATTACAAGTGTAGGTGCACTTGTCATATGCAAGTTCTGTAGGTGCAAGTTATTCTAAAGATATAGAATAAGTCCATATTACTGGGTTAATTGTGACAATATTAGAGAATGTAAAAAATGTAATTTTTAATATCATAGATAAAACTATCATGCACAATCAAACAAGTACACACACATATGTGTATATGTTATATATAATTATATATATATATATATATATATATATATATATATATATATATATATATATATATATATATATATATATATATATATATATATCTATTTATTACACTTTTCCACTTTTCCCTTTAGCGCCGACCCCCGGCAGTCGATGAACACCTTAGCTAATTCATGCCTTAGACGAACATAAGCATAAATGATTTTGTAAAAAAAAGGCTCTTTCATTTTCCTCCTCCATGTGGGATCGATCTCGTGTATGTTGGTGGTGAAGCGAGGTTACACCACTGAACCATGGGGATTCTCTTTCCGCTGGTGTACGATTCTCATGTGTGTTACTACGGAAACTTTCATTATATTTAAAATAACATTTTGTTGTTTCGCCTCTTTTCTCTACATTGTATTCCTCATTTCTCTCTCTCTCTCTCTCTCTCTCTCTCTCTCTCTCTCTCTCTCTCTCTCTCTCTCTCCATTTATTAACTTTGCTCATCAATTCACTTGATTGATCAACCAAAGAGAAGAAGGATCCTCTGATGAAGTAGTCAATCAGACCCTAAGGAACAGGAGGAGGGAGAAAGGGAGGGGGGGGGCGGCTCCTAGGTGGTAAGCACCTTAGGGAACCTCTTTAAGGGGGATTTGGGAGTCCCCTCAAGGGGACCCTCACAGGCTCCCCTTAAGACTTCATAATGCATCACTTGTGAAGATCTTTTCAGCTTAATCAGAGTGCTAATTAAGGGACTTAAGACCTCAAAAAACTGCAATGACATTGAGACTCCCCACTCCTCCCGTCCCCCCATCCCACCCCGCCGGGTCCCCCTTAACCACCTCCCCACTCCCACCAAAGGCCTTCTCTGCTTTTCTTATCTGTGAGGAAACGTGAGCTGAGGAACAATTCGGGACTCCTCCGCTGGAATTGGATGCTGGCCAATGCCGTTCGAAAACTGTCTTGAAACTGCTGCTGCGAAAATATTTGGTCATGTCAAATGGCGCTGAAACAGACTCTCTCTAGTGAGACAACGTCATCATTTCTCTTTGCGCGAGGCGTTTTTTGTGACGGTTCTGCTTCGGTAGAGTTAGAGAGAGTAATTTGAGTCATGTTGTGAGTTATAAATTGTCTCGTTGAACAATTAGTTAATAGTCACGTAGAAGGGGATACTTAAGTTAATTGCCAAGTGCATCCACCTATGATGACCAGTTCCTAAAGTTATGTACTGTTGTATAGTATCGTGGGCAGAGAAGTCAGCAGACAGGTTTAAATTGGCAATGAAGTGAAATGTCTCCCTATAGTAATGAAAGCAAATCTTTTGAAAACAATTTAGGACAATTCGTTCCGTGAGGTAAATGGAACTATAGCTTATTCTGTTCCAACCTTTCTTTCTGGAAAATAAGAGTTCCAGATCAATAAACCGACCTAATCCTCTTACTAAATTTATGACCTCGAGAAAAGGGAGTTCTCTTGCAACTTCAGTGTTTTCAGAAACTTTCAGCAGCTCCTGTTTTTGCCATCAGATTCATGGATGTTCTAAACTTCGAGGGGAGCGAGGGAGGGTCTCTTAGGCTTTTATTAAAGGATTGAGAGCTGGAAGAATCGCGGAAAACAGACGGAGGAAGAGAATTCTTGGGAAAGTCACTGATGCCACATATAGAATATGGGAAACGATTGCCTAGTGGTTGAGGTTCGTTAGTTCATTTCCATTTTCTTAATGAGGAATACTGGAAAATCTGCAACACCCAGACAGATGAACTGACTGAATTAATTAATGTGATACAATTTGACTGAACTACACTGTTAAGACAACTTTGTGTAATTCTACGTAATTCCTTTCTAAGCCTCTGTTAATAAGTGAAACTAAAAAGCTGCCGTTTAGGTTAATGAAACTATCTTAATGACACCAAAAGATTACTTCTTTTGGTGACTGAATATAAAAGATTTCATATTTTAGCTTATGAAACTAAGACTGCCTCTTTTAGGCAATTTAACTTCGAGACCGCCTCCTATTAAATATAATTATAAGACTATAATGAACAGAAACTGAAAAAAATACCCATTTTATCCAAAGAATCTAAATGACTGCCTCTTTAAGTCAGTGACTGACAATACAGTTGTTATTTATGAAAAGCGTGCACAATGTTTCTTGTCGAATTTTACTCGGTGATGCATAACACTCGAAAACTTGATATGTCAAAGAGCTCATTAGCCCAGTAGGGGGATAATGCCGTCAGTGCACCTCATGCGGTGCACTGTAGGCATTACTTAAGGTTCTATGCAGAGTGCCTTCGGCCCCTAGCTGCAACCCCTTTCGTTCCATTTACTGTACCTCCTTTCATATTCTTTTTCTTCCACCTTACTTTCCACCCTCTGCTAACTGATTCATAGTGCAACTTCGAGGTTTTCCTCCTGTTACACCTTTCAGACATTTACTGCCAATTTCCGTTTCAGCGCTGAATGACCTCATTGGTCCCAGTGCTTGGCCTTTGACCTAAATTCTATATTCAATCCAATTCAATTCAAAGAGCACATTAGCAATTACCTTAATGTAGAACCCAGGTAAATACAGCTTAACAAGATATAGGATAAATACAATGAAACAAGAAGAAAATATCTAAGGTATTCCAGGAGGAAATGCTGGAACCGTCATACCGCACAACATGGAATACTGATGGAAGCAGTGACGCAATAAGGGACACAGAAACGAGTGCGCTGGTAGGAGCAAAAATGTTGATAAAAATACAGTGATGCAATGTTGACTGCAGAACCATTTAAGAAGATACACTGATGCAGGGGTTAATGAAACCTTATGCAGTAATAAAGATATATTTTATGGAATTAGAAAACAAGAAGTAGCATGGGAAACCAGTATAAAGAAATTAATGTAGAACTACATTAATTTAAAAAAAACATAAAAAAATTTACTGTTAAATCAAAGAACTGAAATAAAATCAACGGAAGAGCAAGAAATCTGGAAGATAAATACCAAGAGAAGAGACAAGTTACTAAAAAAAATGTCCATTAATTATAATGAAAATCTCTCTCTCTCTCTCTCTCTTTATACTCACACACGCACAGAATCTTACTTTTGCAGTACATCGTTTTTTTTTTATTTAAGATTAAAGGTAACCGTGATCGTGCGTCTGGCACCACTATAGGTACCAACAACACAGATCACCACCGGGCCGTGGCTGAAAGTTTCATGGGCCGCGGCTGAGAGTTTAACGGACCGTGGCTGAGAGTTTCATACAGCATTATACGCTGTACAGAAAACTAGATTGCGCCGAAGAAACTTCGGCGCATTTATTATCTTTTTTTTTGGCAAATGATTAAAGCCGCTTAAAATTCTGTAACAAACAAATAAATATATATCTTTTAAACTAATAAACATATATTTCTGGCTTTTGTAGCTTTGTTAAAGGATGTTCAAGACCTTTTTCACTTTCTTATATCACGTCATTAAATGATGCTTAAAATCTTGACGACTTTTTTGTGGTAAGTAGTTAAAGACAGCTCAAAAACTTGTCGCGCCAAGACTGCCGTTTCCGCCAAACATAGAGTTGAAGGCCGCCATAAACTTTGTCTGAGAGCTATGGTAAGGAGACATAAGTTACGCCGAACTTCATATACTCGTACCTCGGCCAAACAATGGCCGCCGTCTCGTCTCGCGTCGAAAAAGTTGAAGAGGAAGAAGAAGAAGAATAAGAAGCCCCAAAAATAAATTGGGATGGGCGATGTTATTAAACGCTGGATCGAGCGCTTACAACCTGCCAAAGACAATAATCAGCTTACCGACAGAATTTCTCCATATTCCTCTCCTCTAAGCCGGATCAGTAACTTGTCCGATTCCCTTAGCCGACATCCGTTGGTCTATGCCTGTCATTTTCCGGCTCTGAGAGAGGAAGGAATCCATTGTTGAAATGAACGTCCACCGAGAGGTCGGTTATCTTTTTACAACACGTTCTGCTTTTCTCATCGGCTTGCAGTGGACATGTCAGCGCTGACGAAACCTTGAATGAAGCCAATATTATTCCGATTGAAACATCTCAGACTCCTCCGTTTAATAAGGATTTTGTTGTTAGGATTCCCAGAGTTCTCGGCCTTCCATGGGAAACATCCACGTGGCTCTGTGTTGGATCGACGCATAGAAAACGGGACAGTGAGGGGAGGGGGGTAACTGAACAGGAACGTGGGAGGGGCATCAGGCAAAATAAAAAAAAAAAGAGGGAATAAGAGGGGAGTGATAGATATATGGGAGATTAGCCACTTTAGGTTTATTCCCATAGAATGTAGAACTGATAAGTTCAGCCAGCTGGAAAGATCACGAATGCACGCTTTGTTTGCTTTGTGGTTTATTTTACTTAACTAGTAGCTATATGGCTCTATCTAAACCAGTTGCCATTCCAAAAGAAATTGAGGTTTATATATACATATATATATATATATATATATATATATATATATATATATATATATATATATATATATATATATACTGTGTATATATATATATATACATATATATATATATATATATATATATATATATATATATATATATATATATATATATTTATATATATAATATATGTGTGTGTGTGTGTGTATATATATATATATATATATATATATATATATATATATACACACACACATATATTTATAGATATATAATGTATATATATATACATATATATATATATATATATATATATATATATATATATATATATACATACATGAAATGAAGGAAATGAATACCAAGGTGACTACATAGATATTTTGAATAATCTGACCATCGGTAGTTGGAATAGCACAGATAAAAAATATTTTAATGCTCCATTCAAATGCTCAGTCCTTAGACAAACACAGAGATTATAATGGAAGAGCAAAGGACGAAAAAACAACGAAACCAATTTAATTACTTAAAAAATAAAAGACAAAACGACCATACATTGCAGATGATCAAGAAAACACGAGAGTAAGGTGATATGGGAGGAAGGAAGGCAAACTTATAATAATGGCTGGTAACGTCACCGGCCTCAGACGTGGTGGTGGAAGCCGAAAGATCCTTCGGAGGCACGGGAGGACACGTCCTCTTCCGCCCCTTGTAATCCAGGGGCTCTTGGGCGCGATCGTCTCTGGTCCCTTTTCTCAAAGTTCCACAGCGTGAGAGGTGAGGAGGAAATTTTCTTGGGAGGGGAGCCTGAGGTGGGGGTGGGGTTTTGGGGAAAGCCAGGGTGGTGGGACAGAGAAATGGATGAAGGGAGAGGATACACTTACACACACGTATATATATATATATATATATATATATATATATATATATATATATATATATATATATATATATATATATATATATATATATATATATATATATATATATATAAATATATATATATATATATATATATGTATATATATAAATATATATATATATATATATATATATATATATATATATATATATATATATATATATATATATATATATATATATATATATATATATATATATATATATATATATATATATATATATATATATATATATATATATATATATATATATATATATATATATATATATATGCGTGTGTGTGTGTGCGTGTGCGTGTCAATATGTGTAAGTATTCTTCAGTTAACCATATGACCCGTTGTAATTGATCAGGTTCGGAGGGCATTAAGACGAAATCCAGTCAATGAAATCGCCTGATTCGCCGCCTGTGACAACAAGCGCAGTAAATTAGACTAAAATCATCTGCACCCAGCTACATGACGACGACGACCCTCTCCATATATCCGTCCCCCAATCACATATCATTCCATCTGTCCCATCGGAGGGTCCCATCTTGGATCCCTTCCCCTCCCCCACCTCCCACCTCCCCCCCCCCTCAACCATCCCATGTTTAGCTCGACGAGTTTAACTAACTGGATTAGTATCGAATCTGGTCTTGATGAGTCGTGAATAGGTCCTCCACCGGCGACTGGAAAAGAGGGAAAAGCGCTGCGCTTCGAGGACTCTGGTAGGAAGAGCGTAATGGAAGGTAATATGTGAAGGATATGGGGCAGATGAGACAGGGAGATATGGGTGAAGATGAAACAGGGTGTATCTTGGGAAGATTATATCGCCAGAATACGGAGAAGGCAACATGCGAAAGTTATGAGTGAAAGAGAGGCGGAAAGTATTGGAAGGTCATGTAGGAAAGATTTGGTGGAAATGAGACCTTAAATGTTGTGGGAAGATGATGGGTAATGTATTGCAAAGATGAAAAGGGAAGAGTATGAGTGAAGGTGAATTCAGAAGTGTAATGAGAAAGCGATATGTTAAAAGCACTGAGAAGATATGGGTTGCGTATGGGTAAAGATGAGATGGTAAGAGTATGGTTGAACTTCAGATGGGGAGAGTAAGGGTGCAAATGAGATAGGAAGAGAGTTTGGAAGATAATGTGGGAGGAATACAGGTGAAGATGAGCTGATAATATAATTTGGAAGGGAATATAATCCAAGAAGAATTTTGAAGAATACAAGATAAAAAAAGTACAGTAAGATCATTAAGGATAGTTCAAGAAAAGTAAAGGGAAGAAGAACAACAAAGGGAGGCTACGGTGGGAAGGGTATGGGGAAGATAAGAAGAAGACACTGGAACGAAGATATGGATGACGTATGAGGAAGATAAACAGCAAGTTGAAGACACAACCGACGGAGAACAATAAAAATCAATGTGGAAATGAATAAGTGGGAAGAAGAAAGGGATGATATAGTATCAAGAGCTTGGGAAGAATTTACGGAAAATGTGCTAGAAGTAAACAAGCAAAAAATGCGCCGAAAATCGAGTTTTCTGTTCTGCCGCTACAGCGTATAATCAAGGCCACCGAAAATAGATCTATCTTTTTGTAGTCTGGGTATAATGCTGTATGAGCCGCGGTCCATAAAACTTGAACCACGGCCCGGTGGTGGCCTTTAGCATATCGTTGCCAGAAGCATGATTATGGCTAACTTTAACCTTAAATAAAAATAAAAACAACTACTGAGGCTAGACGGCTGCAATTTGGTATGTTTGTCGATTGGAGGGTGGATGATCAACATACCAATTTGCAACCCTCTAGCCTCAGTAGTTTTTAAGATCTGAGGGAGGACAGAAAAAGTGTGGACAGAAAAAGTGCGGACAGAAAAAAAGTGTGGACGGACAAAGCCGGCACGTTAGTTTTCTTTTACAGAAAACTAAAAAAAGGAAGATCACAGAGGAGATAAATGATTATGTCGAAGATAGAATGAAAGGAAGCTTTATAATAATCAGGAAAAGAATGAAATGGGATAACCAAAAATAATTCAAGATGAAAAGCTCAAGGTGGGAAGAATTTTGTACCTTCGCCATAATAGTAGGATCAAAGGTAGTAAAAATAGGAGTAATATAAAAAAGATATATATTAGGATTTGTAATGTAGGATAGTGCAAACAACTGGTGGATGGGAAGAACTAATGACAAATTTCTAGGAGGATGACAGTTGAAAGATGCAGAAGAAAAGCATATAAAAGATAGGAAGCGAAGACCGAGAAGATGATGAAAGGGAAAAATGATGGAGGAAGATAATGTGGAAAGGGCATTAAGCGGCCCCCCTCTTCCCCCCCCCACCAAAAAAGAAGGAAAACACAAGAAAGAATGAATTTCAGCTGCACTTAAGTGAAATCGGATGTCGATCACAGGCCTCAGTGAAATTGCTTCAAGAAATATGAAGTCTAATTACTATGGGGTATAAGGCTCCAGCGCGGAAACACCAGTATTGCTGTTAATGAATTTTATCAATACCTAATTCAACCTACGCCGATGAACAAATAACAAATAAAAAATGCGTCGAAATTCTTCGGCGCAATCGACTTTTATGTACAGCGTTTAATGCAGTATGAAACTCTCAGCCACGGCCCATGAAACTCTCAGCCGCGGCCCATGAAACTTTCACCCACGGCCCGGTGGTGGCATGTGTTGTTGGCACCTATAGTGGTGCCGGACGCACGATCATGGTTAACTTTAACCTCAAAAAAAATAAAAACTACTGAGGCTAGAGGCTGGAATTTGGTATGTTTGATGTCTGCCCTCTAGCCCTCTAGTAGTTTTAAAATCTGAGGGCGGACAGAAAAAGTGCGGACGGACAGAAAACTAGCCATCTGAATTGCTTTCTTTTAAAGACAACTAAAAATGATTGTTTTACTGATTCCAAGAGAAAATGGTTTAAATCCTATCTTTTCAGACCTATTCATCTGAAGTTAATTGTCTAATAAAACTATCTGAGAATTGAATCAGTCAATTCTACAACAAAATTTGAGGGAAAACAGTTGACCTCACATTTATAGTATCGGATGTGGGAATAACATTCCTCGACTAAAGTCGGTCATAACTATTACAGTACCAGAATGCTTGATTTTTTCGGTCACTCAAAATATACCCTATATAGGTTTTCATTTGCAAGCTAAACATGTATCAATTTACGAAAATAACAGAGGAAAGTAAACTCGCGATTCAGTTGAACGTACAAAAGTAACTAAAGTTGACCTCCAAAGTTGCAAGGGAACAAACTTTCAAAATTCAAAACTTTGTCAACGGCGAGAGAATTTGCTGAAACTCATATGAAATCAACTTCCCGTTGCTTGCTGAATGAATCTCTAAAACACTTGAACGCAGATTCTGTAGTCCCATAAAAGACTGAAAAGATAAGAGGATACAACAAACACTTGAATGCGTTGAAGAGAGAATGAATCACTCTATCAGATAACATGGGAGGATTGAATGAATGAACGTATCAGATCTCGTTCGAAAAGGCGTTTCACTGCCTTCGTTCGACAGATATTGACTTGCGATATACAGTATATATATATATATATATATATATATATATATATATATATATATATATATATATATATATATATATATATATATATATATATATATATATATATATATATATATATATATATATATATAGAGAGAGAGAGAGAGAGAGAGAGAGAGAGTAAAAAAGTGTAATTAGGATGAGGAAAGAGGAAAAATATCTGAGGAATAGCAGATGAATGAATCTGCCCCAGTTTTTCATTATGAATTGACGGTGTACCCAACATTCAGATTGTACAGCGAACACCTAAGTCTGTTTTCTGTATTTTTATACCACTAGCTTCGACACAACAGTCTACTGACCACGAGATGTATGATTCGCAGGACAGAACAACGAATGCGCGATCGGTTTGGGGGGTTAAACCTGTCCGTTCCCTCTTCGCTGCGATCAGATCCAAGTCTTCTCACCAAAGAAGCGATCGTCTAGTCGTTGAGAGAGAGAGAGAGAGAGAGAGAGAGAGAGAGAGAGAGAGAGCGATATGGGGTTCGGGGTGGGGGCCCCCTCGGCAGGGGGCTCAAGAAAAATATCAACAAACCCGTACCTAGCCGGGACAAGAGCGAAAATTGGTGGAGCGGTAGGTATTATATGCATTAATTCTTGCGAAAGAAAGAAGGCGAGAAATGATTAGATCTGTCAAATGAAAAAAAAAATTAATTTTCAGTCGCGTGTTCGCTGAAGTCCCGGGGTGGTGGGCGGGGGCGGAGGAGGGGGTGGCGGTGGTGGTGGGGAATCGAAGCCGCAGCCAGGAAAGTCATCGAGTCAATTTTTACGTTTTCATTTTATTGTTGATATTACTTAAAGGCAGAGAAACTTACTGAGACAACGCAAGTGCAACCAACAGTTTGATTTCGATTTGTTAAAGACTCGGGCTTCTATGTTTATGTCATTCAAACAAGGAACTAGAAAGCGGTTGAATTACATAATTTTCATCTCCTGAGACGCTAGACCACAATAGTGTCTCTTCCATTCTTCTATTTTTTTTCTTATACCTCTCTCATCCAGTTGGCCTCTGAATAAAATAGAAAGTGCAAACCAATTTTTGCTGATGTTTGTGGCTGTTGTAAATTGAGGAGGATTAGTTATGGTGAACACTCTCGTAACTTTAATGGCTTTTGAAAATTTAAACATGAAGAAATAATGGGCAAATATTTCAGTGAAATAAATTCAGGAAAGTACAAAAGGAAAAGCAATATTTTACCTGAATACATACACAAGCACACACGCACACATACACACACACACACACACACACACACACACATAATTTTAGATTTCCTTTCAAGGACAGTAATTTATGAATATTAGGTAGATGAATAAGTTCCATATTTAGGGGCAGAAAAGTAAAATAACTCAGGTCGAAAAAAATCGGCCTCAGTTATTTTACATGCAAGGTTTGCAGGATACTTAAAAAAATGTATATCCTAAGTTTATCCATGTTGCCAATTTGTCTTTTATAAAATATTTGTTGCAACTTAATGCGCGTTTGTTTAACTCTGTTGAGATTTGGTCATTTTTAGTTTTATGTAAAAGAAAACTGTTGAGATGGCTTTGTCTGTCCGTCCGCAATTTCCTGCCCGCCTTCAGATCTTTAAAACTACTGAGCTAGAGGGCAGCAAATGGTATATTGATCACCACCCCCCCTCCAATCATCAAACATACCAAATTGCAGCCCTCTAGCCTCAGTAGTTTTTATTTTATTTAAGGTTAAAGTAACCCATAATCGTACGTCTGGCAACCGCTATAGGTACCAACAACACAGGCCACAATCGGGCCATGGTTGAAAGTTTCATGGGCAGCGGCTAAGAATTTCATGGGCGGTGTACAGAAAACTCGATTACGCCGAAGAAACTTCGGCGCTTGTTTTACTTGTTTATCATTGTCCATCAAAAAAGTTTCACTAACCTATAAAGGTAATAAAACAAACTCGAATGACGGCGCAGAAAAATAAGTAAAATGCAAACTTTTAATAAGGTTAAATAAACTCGCAGTAGAATGCAACTGGAACGCTAAAGATAAATCATCAATGAGAAAAAATTTAAGAAAATATAGTTTTATTTGACGAGTCCTTTCATTTATTTTATGCCGTTCTCATAATTCATTTGCTTTTCTTCTCTTCGAAGTTGGTGCCCTGAATGTATCAATTTTTATCTAGTCATCAGCTCTCTCTCTCTCTCTCTCTCTCTCTCTCTCTCTCTCTCTCTCTCTCTCTCTCTCTCTCACAGCTTTAATACCTTTTTACGAATGTACTTTTGTTATAAATGCACATTTCCCACTGAGAATCTTTCTCTTTAAAACGCTACAAAAAAATTTTTTTATAACTTTTTTTCCCGAACTCCAATTCTCTTATTTTCCCCTCCGAATTTTCTCCTCACCCTGCCTATTCTACTTCGTACAAAGAGAGGGCCACTATTTCCTCTCCCCTCCAACCCTATTCCTCCCCGCCCCCTTCCCAACTGTCTCTCTCTCTGTCTCTCTCTCTCTCTTCTCTTTCTCTCTCATCGTCTCCCCATCGCGTCACGAGCGTGTGCATTGTTATGAAACCTCATCATCAACATTTATGGCGACTATTCTTTAAGTTGGTGAGTGGAAAATGAACTTCTACGTTATCGATCCAGATTCGGGGGCACTTGAATGGTATACGAGTGCGCTCACATCTCTCTGTTTATCTGTCTATGTGTGACGTTCCGTGGAAGTAATTCATAGTTGTTATTATGGCAAATCTCTCCTCTTGTCCACCAGTGGTTTAGGCAAAACTATAGGACTTAATCGTTAAAGATAATTTGTATGTTTTCATCTAGTTTTCTCTCGCAGACATGGAGATTGACTGATTGCTTCATTATTAAAGTGATTTTATAATATTAGAAGTTTCTGTGCCGAAAATATGTAAGCATATTGTTTCTGTCTGTCTCTCTGTATATATATGTATATACATATGAGTATATACAGTATATATATATATATATATATATATATATATATATATATATATATATATATATATATATATATATATATATATATATATATATATATATATATATATATACACACTCTCACACACACACACACACATACAACACAACACACACATACACACACACACACACGCATACACACAATATAAAATGTATATACATTATCACTTCTACTTTTTTGTATGTAACAACATCAGAATATGAAACAGCTTGCTTACCACAGGGTCTTAAATACATACGGTGCAAAATTTAACCTTAAATAAAACAAAAACTATTGAGGCTAGAGGGTTGCAATTTGGTATGTTTGACGATTGGCGGGTGGATGATCACCATACCAATTTGCAGCCGTCTAACCATAGTAGTTTTTAAGGTCTGAGGGCGGACAGAAAAAGTGCGGACGGACAGACAAATCCCTCACGATAGTTTTCTTTTACAGAAAACTAAAATAGGCCATTGTATGAACTTTTCTGTATTACGTACTTTAGGGACTATTTTGATTTTCATATAGTGATAATATGCAATGAAGAGCAATAAACAAATGAGGACCATATCTTACTTCTCTTTCTGCTGTCTTGCCTGACTGTGAAATTTCAGACTGAAAGTCATCGAGAACCGAGTCTTTCAGAAATCTCTCTGACTTTTTAAACAGACATTTCTGTTTTTAGTTGCGTCAAATCCCTTTTCCTCCGATTTCTTACTTCATTTTTTGCAACTATTTTTCTTTCCGACAAGCTGCTTTCTACCTATTACATAATTTTTTCATATTTCATTTTTCAGAGTTTTACTAACATTCCTCCCGTTTGTTTCTCTACGAATTTTGTTCATTCGCTTTTTCACACATCCTGAAGCTAAGCCATGAACGTACGTTTCCTGCCTGTTGAAATCCTTTCCTGTTACTTTTTAGTTTTCTGTAAAAGAAAACTATTTTTGTGCCAGTTTTGTCTGTCAGTCCGCACTTTTTCTGTCCGCCCTCATATCATAAAAACTACTGAGGCTAGAGGGCTGCAAATTGGTATGTTGATCATCTACCCCCCAATCATCAAACAAACCGAATTGCAACCCTCTAGCCTCAGTTGTTTTTATTTTATTTAACGTTAAAGTTAGCCATAATCGTGGTCTGGCAACGATAAAGGACAGGCCACTACTGGGCCGTGGTTAAAGTTTCATGGGCTGTGGCTCATACAGCATTATACCGAGACCACCGAAAGACAGATCTATTTTCGGTGGCCTTGATTATACGCTGTACAGAAAACTCGACTGCGCCGAAGAAACTTCAGCTCATTTTTTATTTGTTTTCTTATAGTTTTGAAGTCTCATATTTTGTTCAGGTTTTATAAGGGCCTCAGGCATCTAAATAAAACAGCGGTTTCTAAAATAATGAATTTGGCATAATGTCTCTTTTTTTTTTTTTTTTTTTTTAAATAAGCTTCTATTTTTTGTGTAAAATATAGTAATGTTCCAGAAGGAGTAAAGCATTCATTTTTTCAAGAGCAATCACATCTAGATACACAGAACACGAACAGAAATTTCAGTGGTCAAACACATTCCAGTACACTTGGAAAGTCTTCGGCTACACTCTTATCCATATGATAACAACCACGAATGCAGTCACAGGCATGAGCGTAAGCCCATCTACTCACACAAGCGCACGCAAGCGTACTAACAAAGTCAATACAGCATCCGTATTTTTTTCTTTCAGCGTATGATATGTTTAGAGTTTGAGAGCTGCTATTTTTTTCTTCTTTTTCCCTTTCTCTTTCTCTATCCCTGTTTGTCTTTCACCCCGGCTGGAGCTGGAGTCAGACTTTTAAAGCCGCTCTCTCTCTCTCTCTCTCTCTCTCTCTCCCCCCTCGCTCTCTCTCTCTCTCTCTCTCTCTCTCTCTCTCTCTCTACACGCCTACCGAACTTGACTCAGGCCGTAAGTGAGTAGAGTATATTATGTATCTGTTATCTTTTCCAGGTTTGGATTTTTCGCAACCTTTCCTAGGCGTTTGACCTGCTTTCCGCACGATCACTCTGCAGAGCGGTTGTTTAACCAGAGAAAACGATTTATCTTTATCTTCTAAACAAAATCATTAGAGGACGCGATTTCGTTTTGAACCCCTAAAAGTCAATTACGACTTATGGCATTATCAAAAAGTACATTTAGCACTTTGTTAGTCCAAGTGGTGGTTGCTTTTCCCGCGAAGAGCAATCTGCGTCGGACCACATTCCTTCCGGCCATCTACATTCGGTAGTTTCAACGGGGAACTGCCGTAAGTGGCTTTGGTGCCTGAGTCACTAGAACTAGTGCGTATTACACGCTTTGCAGAACGGCAGCATTCTCATTAAACTGAGGTACCGATGTGGAACTATGCCCAATGCTAGAGGTCATTCATTCCCTTTACTGTAGCCATATCGCGCGGAATAGGTTCCGTGGCCGTGTCATGGATGGCATTGCTCGCAAAGAGGCTTAAATGCAGCTGTAATCTTTTTTTTTATAGTTTTCCTTTGAATTAACTAGCATCCAATGCATTTATGAAATGTCCTTCTATTCGGTTTTTTCTATTCTTTAGTTATAACTTGTCAACTTCACTGGTTTTTCAGGCCTCCTACTAATGCTTGAACATTTTTGAATATTAATGGTCAAAATAGTAACCACTGATTATAAACGGACTGATTCTTATTTTCATTTTAAATTCCTTGTGAATAGGTGCATATTATACATCAGATCAATAAAAATAGTGATGAAATTAATATAAACGATAATAGTATTTATTGTTATTTTTTCACTATAATTAATGAAGTGGGACCTACGTCAGTACTATTATTTGTAGATAAAAACCGGACTTTAATGTTCAACAATCATCAGCTGTCTTATTGTAGTCCAATGAACGTCCTTAGACGACGCAAAAGGTTGGTTACTAAACCACTTGTGAAATTCAACGCCAGCGTCGCAGAGTTCCTTAGACAGAACTCAAAATCCTCGGCATTTTGATTTTATTACTGACTCGTGGACATGCATTATTTTTCTCCACTCATTTGCTACTACTGCTATATGCGTCACAGTTATTTCGTTATCGAACTATTCATGCCCCAGTAAAAGATCTTCAGAATAACGTAAGCAGTGAATGTCGAAGGCTGGACGGAAGACGTATCGGGAGAGGAGACTACTTTTGAAACTTATCGGGGAATAAACAATTCTGGTAAGCAAGACAGCTACCTGAAACCGCCTGCATGCTGACTCTGCTTGCCCTCTTGACTGTTTTGTTTCTCATTTTCTTTCCATCCATGAGAGGACTGAACGGAAGACAAACCTTTTCATCTAGATCCTTTTATTTTCCGCTGCCAGTAAAGGTGACCGCTAGGTTGGACTTGGGTACTGTTCCCCTGTTCCTCTGAGCTTGGGGATAGATCGTTTTCTCTCTCTTTGGCAGCGTCGTGACACCTGTCAGGCCCTTCTCTCCTACAGCTGCTGAAAAGTAGTAAAAAGTCGACTGTTTATGCCTAAGTATTCTCTTGCACTGTTATTTTTCATGATTTACTAAAGGGTAGTTTCTCACTTCTTCCGGGAGTAGGTCTCCGTCTCATTTTCCTCGCATTTTGAGTTTTCTGTAAAAGAAAACTAATGAGATGGCTTTGTCTGTCATTTCACACTTTTCCTGTCCGTCCTCAGATCTTAAAAACTACTGAGGCTGGAGGGTTACAAATTGGCATGTTGATCATCCACCCTCCAATCTTCAAAAATACCAAATTGCAGCCCTCTAGCCTCAGTAGTTTTGATTTTGTTTAAGGTTAAAGTTAGCCAAAATCGTACTTCTGGCACCGCTATAGGTACCAACAACACAGGCCACCACTGGACCGTGACTGAATTTCATGAACAGCGACTACGAGATTCATGGACAGTGGCTGAGTTTCTAGGGCCGCGGCTAAGAGTTTTATGGGCTCTGGCTGAAGGTTTCATACAGTACTGTACGCTGTACAGAAACTCGGTTGCACCGAAGAAACTTCGGCGCATTGTTTACTTGTTTCCTCTTTGTCCCGAGTCCATCTTCCGACTAATGTACCTATAAAACACTTTGTTGGCATTTTTCCCTGGATATTTACTCTTCATTAAACCTTTACTGATCATTAAATTCCGCTTGCCCATACAAATATAACAGCAAAACGAATAACGGTGTAAAGCTCGACCATGTTTTTCAGTCATAGTTTTTGGTTTGTAATATCGATAAAAGAAGCACCATGAATCATATTTTCAGTTTATCTCGCTTCAGGGATTTTTTTTTAAAAGCATTGTAAAAAAAAGCTTGCTTGTAACATCCCTACGAAGAAGATGACAAGTTTAACACACTGATTAACCTTCAAATCCCACAAGCATTGAATAAATATATTTGATGGACTATAGACTAGAGAGAGGGACCGTGCTCCCCGTCCCATCGATTTCCGCCATGGCATATTATCCTACGGTGTATTGAATGAATTCCACCTCATACATACGACATAAAACGCAAGTTCTTATAATTTACATATATTTTAAGAAGCTTAAGTATTCCTTATTTATTCGTAGGATCTGGAAATTCATTTTCAGTTTCTCTCCCAGCAGACAGCATACCCGTTCGACACCGAGTCCTGAATCTTGACTGCAACGACCAACGACCCAGTCAGTTACTTTTATCGCAGTTTCTTATTGCTCTAAGCGCCTTAGTACTTAACGCCTTGGCGTCCGCTCCCCTAACGAGGCCTCCCCGCAACAACCACCCCGACGGAGCCGTGTTATGAGTCGTGTATATAGAGACAGGGCCCTTGGGACTCGACCAGGGGACGGGGTTGATCGGTAGGGTGTTTGTAGAAGATATGGGGGTGGGGGGGGTGGGGGTTAAAAGAAGGTCAATATCACCCAAAGATCGCCCCCATAACATCATAAAGATGATAGCTGACTGAATAATGAACACAGGAACGTGATCTTAATAGTGATGATCATCATAGCCTTCAAATCGTCAATAGGGAAGTTTGGGGAAGAATGGCAAATGCCGAAAGAGAGAGAGAGAGAGAGAGAGAGAGAGAGAGAGAGAGAGAGAGAGTTTTCGTTATGAGAAAGCTCAGAAATGCTGGATATAGAGATGATTTGAAATTATGCAAGCGAAGATAAACGTGATATTGTAATCATGTTCGAATAAGTTTTGCTCAATAAAATGTCTTAAAACGTTATATTCTCCTGCGCTGTAAGAGGAGAGGGGTTATTACAACATGGTTCCTCAGTCTAGGAACGTTACTAAACCTTCCAAGATCCTGTTGCTTAATCAATAAAAAAAAATGGTTAAAATTATCCATCTCTTTTCGAAAAGATCACTGATTTAATGCAGGTACCCTTTATATCTCTTTATCTTAGATAAACTGCTTTGACAACAGTTACTACTGTATTGGAAAGATGACTTTTAATCTATGAAATCTTTTGTAAATCCGTAGTTATTTACTCGAGAAAAGCATAAATCTCGCTCACCAAGCCTTTTTGAATGACGTTTCACAAGCTGTGCAAACATTCTTCAAAATGCATCTGAAATGTTCCTTTCGAGAACACAGAAATGGTAATATAATGGTAACATTTATAAGACCACAAAAAAAAACCTCTCGTTACAGTCAAATAGTAATTAACGTTATGCCGTGAAAAAAATATAACACACACGCTCTAAGATATAAATCCTGTTCTACATATAAATATAGAAATATGTTATCTGAAGCTGATGATTATGCTTCATGCAGATATTGAGCTTTGTAGCTTTGGAAGACGCTGAATTCTACCACTTTTGTCCTTCAAGACTTTATTAAATGAAAAACCACATAAATTAAGGAAAATGACAAGAAACTGCAAAAAACAAATAATATAGACTTAAAGTATTTGTAAGGGGGCGGGCGGATTTGAAAATAAATATCAGAAAGATATCAAAGTGTTATTGATAGGGAATGGAAGCTTCTGGTACCAATGGAAGAGACTGGAAATGCTAGTAGGTTGCAAATGTAAATGATAAATGGATATCATCAAATAGAATAAAGAATATTATAAAATAACAATGAGGGAACGGAAGCAGTTGTTTTATAAGTGGATGTAGGAGTAAATGTAGAATAAGGGAAGGGGTAAATCACAGAGCAGAAAAAAAGGAAGTAACAAGTTTTCTGTAAAATGATTGTGAAAAGAACTGTAAGGATGCATATGAAGATTGGTGAGTCAGCTCTCCTTTATGGAATACAAGTGAAGAACTAAGTTGTTGATATGGACTCTTTGCATAGCAGATGTGTAAGACGGGTCAAGATCGTGAGAATGGTGTATTGAAGTTGAAAAACATTTAAAAATAGTTGAGAAAAAATGTTAAAGTGTTGTTAAGTGGTTCGTTTTTAAGGCGAGAGTGTGGGAGTGAGGGAAATGGGGATATATGAAGTGCTTGATGTTGCGAATATGTTTGTACGGGGGGTTCATCCTCGAACCAACGGTTAAAGTATGAACACTTGTACTGACTGTTACCTTGTCTTTCCTGGAAACCACTCACTTTTAGGGATACAGCTTATTGGGATATATATGTGTGTATATATATGTAATATATATATATATATATATATATATATATATATATATATATATATATATATATATATATATATATAAATATATATATATGTATATATATACACATATGTGTATACACACACATATATATATATATATATATATATATATATATATATATATATATATATATATATATATATATGGAGTGATAAAATAAATACACGTATATCTTGGTCTGTAGCTACAGTTATGTCACACAAATTCATAGTAAGGCATATTAGAATCAAAGTAAATCGATACGAATCACTCACAAAAACAGAAGGCGTAATAAAAGAAAGAGTATAATCACATCCATACAGCCGATGTAAATAAAGTCCGCTGTATATTTTTCCCTCTATGGAATTTCGGCAGGAATTCAGCCATCATATCCTCTTATGGAGCGTATCAAAATTTCGAGAATAATCGGCTTATGCAAGTAAACAAGTCAGGCCTGGAGGGACGGATAGGTAAGGCGCAGGGGGCAGGGAGGGGTTGGAGATGGTGGGGCGGGGGAGACTGGGGAAATGATAGACTAAGGATACGGGGTAGGAGGCAGGTGGAGTGAGTTCCCGAGTGTTGGTAGGAGGAGGATAAATGGATGGAAATAATCGATCTGTTGTCGAAACTTCCGTTTCGAATTCTGGTTTTAGTTTTCTGTAAAAGAAAACTATTGTGCCGGCTTTGTCTGTCCGCCCTTAGATCTTAAAAACTACTGAGGCTAGAGGGCTGCAAATTGGTATGTTGATCATCCACCCACCAACCATCAAGCACACCAAATTGCAGCCCTCTAGCCTCAGTAGCTTTTATTTTATTAAAGGTTAAAGTTAGTCATGATCATTCTTCAGGCACCGTTATAGTTACCAATAACACAGGCCACCACCCGACCGTGGCTGAGTTTCACTGGCAGTGGCTAAGAGTTTCATGGGCCGTGGGTGAAAGTTTCTTACAGCATTATACGCTGTACAGAAAACTAGATTGCGACGAAGAAAATTCGGCGCATTTTTTACTGGTTTCGTCTTGGACACAGGGCATTTTCAAAATGCTGTGGAACGCTGGTCATTTCAGTATTGCTTTATCGCCATCTTCCTCATCATCATACAGAAAAATTACATTAATGCGACCAGTTAATTCTATTATTATCGCCATAAAACTATATCAGTGGGATTCATGTTTCTTTTTTTAAACGTACCGTAGTGTAGTTACTAGTCAGTTTTCTGTAAACGAAAACTATTGCGCCGGCTTTGTCTGTCCGTCGGTAGTTTTTCTGTCTGCCCTCAGATCTTAAAAACTACCGAGGCTAGAGGGCTGCAAATTGGTATGTTGATCATCCACCCTCCATTCATCAAGCATACCAAATTGCAGCCCTCTAGCCTTAGTAGTTTTTATTTTATTAAGGTTAAAGTTAAGCATAATCGTGCTTCTGGCAACGGTATAGGATAGGCCACGGCTCATACAGCATCATGCAGAGATCACCGAAAGATAGATCTATTTTCGGTGGCCTTGATTATCTGCAGTACAGAAAACTCGAGTGCGCATTTTTTTACTTATTTTATTGACCTTACTAAATTTCAGTAATGGAATTTCTTCTTCTTCTTCTTCTTCTTCTTCTTCTTCTTCTTCTTCTTCTTCTTCTTCTTCTTCTTATTATTATTATTATTATTATTATTATTATTATTATTATTATTATTATTATTATTATTATTATTATTAAAAAAATACTCATAGTAACATGAGTCTTGAAATGAAGACACAAATCCACAGTTATGAATCTTTACCAATATATTTAAAAATAAAGCTAAAGAGAGAGCTTATTTTTATACATATTTCTTTCATATACAGTACATAACTGTGGATTTGTTTCTCCATTATTATTATTATTATTATTATTATTATTATTATTATTATTATTATTATTCCCTCATTTTCATTCAATTAAATAGTCCCCATATCAACCTGACCAACGATCTATTACCTTGACTTAGTTTCCATGGTTACATTCCAATCTGGCTCATTAGGATGGAATTGAATGGAATGGAATGGAATGGAATGGAATGGAATATAGAGTTTAGGCCAAAGGCCCAACACTAGGACCTGTGAGGTCATTCAGCGCTGGAAAGGAAAATGAGAGTGAGACCCCTTGTCTTGTAGCAACTTGGATTACCGCAATAATAATGTAAAGATATAATAATAATAATCACTAATACATTAGAGAGCCATTTGATTGGAAAACATTTGCGTAACCTAAAGTGGCAAGTTAACACATTATTATTATTATTATTATTATTATTATTATTATTATTATTATTATTATTATTATTATTATTATTATTATTATTATTATTATTATTATTATTGTCCCATAATATTTTTTTTTCTGTGAAACTTTCAAGGGTCTCGCCAATGGCAACCCTATCACTTGATACTTTTTGTGATGCTTACCAAAATGTTCAAGCAAAAATGTTAAAATTAACAAAACAGTTTTTGTAAAACTAGAGGAAACATGTTATATTTCGCAATTACATTATAATTACATTGGTTTCTTGTAGCTGTTACTTATCCATCATATAGCTCTTTTAATTCATCACAAGACTCAGACTCATGGTAAGATGACTTAAATCTCATCGTCTAATTAGAGAATTGGGTTATACAGTACATCAGCCTCTTTCCTCACTGGAAAATAGTTTCCCGTAAGTGAACCTCCTGTTATGTGAAAAGGGATACTATAACCAAAGTGCAAATGCGGTATTTGCGAGTTTATACTTTTCTCAACACCAGAATACTCTCTTTGTCTTCGCCCATGCTCTTACTATGAGCATGAACGGAGACAAAGAGAATATTCTATGTTGAAAAATACAACAAATACTGCATTACACTGTTATAGTATCCCCTTTCTATAACAGGGTTCACCTAAACTCATTTTCCAGTGAAGGAAAGAGGCTGTGTATATAACAATTCTATTTAGACGATGATTTAAATCATGATGTACGCGTACACCACGATGCACAAGAAGAATCCGCATATCACACGTCATAAAATGATAACTATGAGGAATAACACTCAAATAAGATGATCGACTTAAAGGAAAATAAGCAAAAACTTGAATCCCGGGTCATGGAGGGAGAGATCACTGGCTCATTTCTTCACAGAAGCTTTCATA
>NC_089789.1:27643605-27651105 GCF_040412425.1 Macrobrachium rosenbergii
GAGAGAATTCCAAAGCTTAGCACAAGACAGAAAGCAAGTCAAGAAACTAAGCCGTTCGAGGATTATTGACTTTCACAGAACAAACTCAGAAGGTCAAATGACCAAGGCCAGAAACTGCTCATAGCACGGTGACAAAAAATGTTCTATGAGGCGGAGAAGGTTCTGAGAGAAAAATTTGGTCTCAATGATTAAATGATTAATTAGCCTCAGATTCATTCTTGTTAAAAAAAGAAGACGAAAGTCACCTAAGTATGATAGCAACCGTCCAAACAGGGACTCTTAAGAATGAAGAGGATACCCCACAATAACTAAACCAGGCACTTTGTTCGACAGAGGCTGATATGTTCATTTGAAGTATGTGATCTCTCCACAGGTGCGAAGTAACTTGAACACTCAAGATGTTGGTAGATGTGAAATGTTTCATGATGCTTTCATTAGAAAAACGGAATAATAAAAGGGGTGGGAAAGGTGACGCTGAAACAGGTAGCGACTGTTTGGAAGGCATAAAGTTTTACCAGGTTTTGGAATATTCATCAAGGTAAGATATCAAAGATGTACAACTTGAGACTAATCATGGACAAGAGAAGAAGCCTGAGACGTAATATAGATAGAATAAGGAAGGTTGATTCATTATCTGCAGCATTAGTAGTAGAAGATGTGGACTGGAACAAAACTCTGGGTAGCACCACAAAGGACGGGGGTTTGGGGGGCACAGATGTTGCTCCTTCGACAGCAGGATGTAAAGTTGTTAAGTAAGAAGCTAGCAACAGTTATGCAGAGGAGAGGTTTAATCCAGACGGGGGCACAGATGTTGCTCCTTCGACAGCAGGATGTAAAGTTGTTAAGTAAGAAGCTAGCAACAGCCATGCAGAGGAGAGGTTTAAATCCAGACGCTTGGCGCTGCTGAACTAGCAGAACACTATGCCAGTCTCTAAAATGCCTTTAAGAGACCAAAAGCGACGATAAAGAGATTCTCTCAATCTCCGCAAGGAGATAGAAAAGAAATTAACGAATAGATCTCGCCGTCTGAAAACTGCCCTGTTGACCTGCAAGAAGAGAACCGAATTTGACGTTTTAAAGAGAGCGAAAAGTTAAAGTTACACATACTTTAGCGACAATTGCTGGATGGGAATTCACGTTAAGTGCAAGCCTGCAATTGTATAAAAATAGGAACAAATGCACAAGAGGTAGCTTATTCTTAAACGCTCGGAAGAATCTTGTAGGGATACGATCAGGGCGGGAAGCCTCTCCAGTTTTGCAAGACTTAAGAACAGATCTTACGATCAGAGAGTATTTAGAAGGGGATAAGATTTGATGGCGGGATAATAGTGAGATCAGGAACATTGGACTTGCGAGGAAAGTTAACTGAAACGTAAAAGTCAAGGAATGCGCCTTTTACACTGGGAGGGAAAGGAAGAGGAGAATTCGATTTTCAGAGATTTTGAGAACTTGATTGGCAAGTGGCCAGAAAACTTTCTGAGAGGCAATAAGATTTGAATACTATTAGCCTTTCTCTGTGTAACGCCGCCGCTACCTGCTCGGGATTGAATTTATTTTGGTCTGCTACCAGTAGTAAGTTGACAGTGTTATGTTTTTTGGATGGTTCTTTTTCAAGAATATATTTTGAAAGTATTTTTGTTTTATTTGGTTACAAAGTTATTGATGGGAGATTTTGTGTAACAAATACTAGATTTAGAATATTATTTCTGATAGAAGATTTTATCTTGTCAATGTCTTTCTGAAGAGGGTATTTTCTGATTTACTGGGCAACAGGTACTCACTGAAGATCGCGATTAGGAATAACTGACTTTATGAAAGGACTGGTAGTAGAAAAACGACAAGTAAAGCAAAGGCCGCAGTTTCTCTTAGTCTGATTCAAAACTTTAAACTGACCTCACAAGATCCACTGGTTTTCAGACTGTGGGGCTAACCCCTACCTAGAGAAAACAACGCCACCTTGAGTTATTACTTTAAAAATGAACTCCGAATTCTTACTGAAAATCGTCTGATTTCTGGCAACAAGCTTAGAGTTGCAGTAACAATGGTCAGTGACAGAGAATTTACGTTCCATAAGTTGTTTCTCCTCAGTTGCAAGATTAATTTGTATCATTACCCGAGGACGGATACCACAAGTTAATTATATGCCTAATTGCGACATAAATACACGCAACCCCCCCATCCCCCCAAAAAGACAAATAGTTATAAAACGAAATAATGAGAAAAAGGAAGGAAATGTTAATTCCATACTAAGTCTCGTAAGTCGTGAATAGAGGGATACGAACACCGAAGTAACAAAGGGTAGCTGAAGAAAACAGACGATGAGGGGAGCAAGGAAGACGAAAAGAATAGATTGCGAATAGGCAGGGAAAGGCATTAGGTATCGGGGGGGAAGAGGTGCCTATCGCCCACCGATGAGGGAGAGGGGGAGAGGGGCGGCGTTAAATGCGAGAACGACCTAAGGTCTTATCGTCTACACGCTCCAGTGAGTTTGGTCATCTCCCCAACACGAACAGTCTCTTATTTACCGACTTGACACATCCATACACAGACAAACGCATGCACACCTACAGACGGGCTTGTAAACAAAGCTGGAATTTCGGGGTAACATATTTTTAACTCGCACAACTTTTGTTAGAGGCACATGAAACGTACGTCCAGTAGTTTTCCTTACATAAAACATAACCGAACAAGCTGCAACTCCTTTTTTTTTTTTTTTTACTGTACCTCCATTCATATTGTCTTTCTTCCTTCTTGCTATCCACGCTCTCTCTAACAATTGTTTCATGGAGCAAATGCTTTGAGGTTTTCCTCCTGTTACACCTTTCAAACCTACCTACTCTCAATTTCGTTTCCAGCGCTGAATGACCTCATAGGTCCCAGTGCTTGGCCTTTGGCCCTAGACTCTATATTGCATTAAATTCCACCGAACAAAGACATACAATTTACGCAGCATTATCGCATGCATTCTTAAAGAAGCATAGTGAATTTTAATGTTATTTAGTTTATGCAGCAAGCACGTACTGCGCAAGCATATACAGAATTTTAATGCAGTTGTATTAAGACATTTAATATTTTCATACTCTTTACTCATATAAAAGATACCTACAAAAATACGAGGACAGACTTACAGCCCAGACCTATAAATGGGTCACTTCGTAAATAATCGGAGATCATACGAAAATTTTTCAAGTACACAACCCAGACCTATAAATGGGCCACTACTTGAATAACCTAAGATCATACGATAATTCTTCAAGTATACAACCCAGACCTATATATGGGCCACTACTTAAGTAATCTGAGATCATATGATAATTCTTCAAGCATAGAACTAGGAACTATAAATGGGCCACTTCGTAAATAATATCCACTGGATAGCTGAAATTTCAAGGTCTAGAGAGTATAGGGCGTCTTCTTCTGAGCAGGTCGAGGGCATGACGTCAAAACAACCTTGCCTGGTCTCAACCCGGGCCTTGAGGAGAGCGAGAGATACCGAGTGAAGAGAGTAAAGCTGATTAAAACGGTGCGGAAGTTTGAGTTTTATTAGAGATTTTGTAAAAGTAATTATGGAAAAATGTCATCAATAATCCAACATTTTTCTAGTCGCGACGGACTCTAGCTGTGACCGCTAAACACCAAACCACCACGCATGAAAATAAACAAGTAAAAAATGCGCCGAAGTTTCTTCGACGCAATCGAGTTTTCTGCACAACTTATAATTCTGTATGTAACTCTCAGCCACGGCCCATATAATTCTCAGCCGCGGCCCATGAAACTTTCAGCCACGGCCCATGAAATTCTCAGCCGCGGCCCATGAAACTTTCAGTCACAGCCGGTGGTGGCCTGTGTTGTTGGCACCTATAGCGGTTCCAGATGCACGATCATGGCTAACTTGAACCTTAAACAGATTCAAAACTACTGAGGCTAGAGGACTGCAATTTGGTGTGTTTGATGATTGAGGGTGAATGATCAACATACCAAATTGCAGCCCTCTAGCCTCAGTAGTTTTTAAGATCTGAGGGCGGACAAAATAAGTGAGGACAGAAAAGTGCGGACGGACAGACAAATAGCCATCTCAATAGTTTTCTTTTACAGAAAACTAAAACCAATCAACCCCTTGGGTGTAGTACCTCAACTACACAACAGTCGAAGGTGGAAAGAAAGCATAAATCAGTCTTCGTTTCTTGAACAATAACAAACAAAAATATCTCTGTGTTAACTTGTCTGTAAAAGGATTAAATTACTGTACTTCTTCATTACAATACGACTGTTGTGTAGCTAAGGTACCACACCCATGAGGTTGCTGGTTTATACAAGTATTTTCATATATATATATATATATATATATATATATATATATATATATATATATATATATATTTATATGTATATAAATATACAGTATATATATATTTATATATATATATATACATATATATATATATATATATATATATATATATATATATATATATATATATATATATATAATAAGATAGAGGAGGAAGAGTTTACTTACGGCGATGTACAATGATGTAGAAATTGAATTGGTTTAAATATTGATGGTAATGATACTGAAAGTGTTGGATTATTTATAATATATCACTATTCTTTAGGATATCAGAAAGACTAGTACAACTATCAGAATGGTTTAAGTCCGATATCAGAATAAAGATGGAAGAGGGATGAAAAGAGGTAATATCGCTATTTCATACCAAGCGGGTATGGAAATGCTATCGTAACTACACTAAAAATGAACGTCCGCTCAAAAAAATGTCCTGTTTCTCGCGTATTCGATCGAACAGAGTCCGAGACACAAAGCTAATCATTAAAACATGTTTCCCCTTCTTGCATTCATACCGCCGTCCCAATCATCACTCTCCGATAAATCTTATTGAGGTTCCCATTAACATGATATCGGAGATTCAATTCTGATTTGCATAATCTCATACGCTCCCTCGGCAATGACATTGGGATGATAATCGCGCATGCGCATTCGACTAAAGAAACGGGGATCATTTTGAGTCTGTGGGGTGGTTGTGTGCTCGACTTATAAACGTTCTTTTTAGTCATTCCGTAAAAAACTATTGATATGGGTTTTTGTCTGTCCGTCCGCCCTCAGATCTTAAAAACTACTGAGGCTAGAGGGGCTGCAAATTGGGTATATTGATCATCCACCCTCAATCATCAAACATACCAAATTGCAGCCTTTAAAATCAGTGGTTTTTATTACATTAATGTTAAAGTTAACCATGATCGTGCGTCTGGCGCCGATATAGGTGTCAATAACACAGGCCACCACCGGATCGTGGCTGAAAGTTTCATGGGCCTCGGCTAAGAATTTCAAGGGGCGTGGCTGAAAGTTTCATACAGCATTATACGCCGTACAAGAAACTCGATTGCACCGAAGAAACTTCGCCGCATTTTTTACTTGTTTTTTCCTAGAAATATGCGGGCATGCACGTATACTCGCAGATATCCAGTAGAAGGCAACCATTGAGCTAGGAATTCCTTATATAGCTTTCGTGCTTCCTGCTTCTTATGAAAAGTATTTTCTTCCAGCTGATGATATCACCTTAGATCCCCTCCCCACCCCCGCGTCTGTCTGGCCGGGCAAGGGAAGTTGGTCACCCACCCTATTGTCTCACTCGTTAATTTATTTATAAAAATGGGTTAGTTTCTCTTGGTGGCGCCGTGGATTAGAACTGGCCTCATTCCTAAGGATAATTTCTAATTCATATTCACTTTACAATTCAAGTTTTTCAGAGGAAAGCTTATCCGAAAAAAAATATATCAGAGAACCGAGAAGAAGCAAAAGATTAAAATGGATGTGATAACTTGATTGATAACTTAGTTCTTTATATTCTTGATTTCTAGTTACATGGACATCTATAAAGGTTTGATATCCGATTTAGCGTTACTTTTCTTCTTGCTGCTGCAGTGGTGTTCTGGAACAGAAAAGTAGGACAGTTGTTGAATGATGCGGATCTGAAACGACTTTGAAAGAGAAATAAAAGCTGAGTGTCCGTCTGCCCAGAGCCGGGAAAAGGGAGCTTGGTTAACGTAGGTCACTCATGAATTTGTCAAGAAGTCTCAAGCAGGTGAAAAAATGAAAAAAACTTTCAGGGCATACTGGAACTTTTGTGGAGATATGCAAAGGATACAATGCCTTCTATATGCCGTCTTTATCCAGCAGTTTTCCTGACTTTTCATTGAGGTTTAAGTTTCATGCTGCATGTATTATCCATAAGAAACTCTTGCCAACTCATCCACTGTTTGAGGTTAATTTACTCTTGGCGGAACATCGTTAAAACTGATATCAAACAAATCATGGTTAAGTAGGCAATTTTTGTTTCCCTGTAAATAACTTTGTATGTCCGTCCACTTTCTGTCCATATTCCAGATCTTAAAAATTGCTGAGGCTAGAGGGGCTGCAAATTAGTATGTTGATCATCAACCCCTCAATCATCAAACATACCAAATTGCTGCCCTCTAGCGTCAGTAATTTTATTTTATTTAAGGGTAAGTTAGCCATAATCGTGCGTTTGGTAACTCTATAGGCTTCAACAACACAGGCCACCACCGGGACGTGGCTGGGGTTTCATACGCTGTACAGAAAACCCGGTGCGCCGAAGAAACTTCGGCTGATTTTTACTTGTTTTGGGGGTATTCCCTCTTTCTTGAGAGATTTTGCCTCGCCATTTTGGTGAAAGATTAAGATAAGGGTTTATCAGCGATACATTCATCGCAGTTATACTAGTTTCAGTCAAGGAGCTGCATCTGCACAACTACAACAGGAGTCCAGGTGCACAGTTCATGAAACAGCATGATCTACCCTGTAAGCTTAAAATTTGAACATTACAAGTTGGTGGAGAATCGAGTTTTGGAAAGAGCAAAGGAGGGAGCCTGCTGTTGCTAAATGGAGGTTGACCACTGGTTAATTGATCCTGATTAAATGAAGCCATTTAACTCAGCGGAAAGGTTATTTATTTTCTTTCTCTGTTATCTGATATGCTCTTAAAAAGAAAGTGCTGGCAGATCCTTTTGTACACCAATGCCACCAATGAAAAAATTTTGATTTTTGGACCTTTATAGTGTGCTGACTGTTTTATTTGCCCTTTCTTGTTGGCCCAAGTTCTGCAAATTTCGAAGAATGGGAGATTCATCTTGTTTAAGTCCACTGCTAACAAGATTTGAAGAACTAAGGAAGAAATGATCACTGCTCTTGAAATGAAACGCAAGAAGACGGAGGTCAAATTACTGAGAAAGGATAATAATACGCCTGTTGCTGGATATTATCTTTGACATTTTTGGAATGATCTAAATTTACATCCATCGATTACCTTTTCTCGCCGATCGGTGATGTGACTTTGCTACATATGACTCCTCGTCCGTTTAGAAAAATAAACTTGAATTGAACAGGCAAGTTATTGAAGAAGAATTCAAGTTTGCTGATTATAATTTGAGTGTGAGAGACAAAAACTGCTTGCCGAGCCACAA